>NC_080721.1:6826049-6951049 GCF_019097595.1 Hemibagrus wyckioides | reverse complement strand
CAACACTGAACTCACTGTGACCTACAGGAAACGCGAGCGAACACGAGAAAAAGACAGAGATGCAGAAAGAAAGGAAGAGATTTAACCCAGTGAAATCTTGACTTGAAGGTTGGACCAAAAAGAGGCAAGCATGAATAAGCTGACTATGCATTCACCAGAGACCGAGCGTCTGTGTCAGACAGAGTGATAAGACATGCATGCCTAGTTTCTTACCATTTAGCTAAGGTTTTACTTTAGCTAGCTAACTATAGTAGCTGGACATCTAAAATCAAAGACTAGCAGAATGTCTTTCAATATGAATTTTGTATGAGTTTTATACATGCCACGAAATTGCTTTCCTCCTAAGGTTTATACACAAATCTCAAAATGTTGTATCATATAAACAGATGAAAAGACAGCATTCAGCCAATCGCACTCCACACAAGTGCTCATGTCTATGAAGTGACATGACCTGGAGCAGAGTTAAAATAGAAAATAACTGTAATGAGAATTGCATCGTCTGTAGTGTTATAGTTTTACTGAAATAGCTACATTATTTATTATACAGAATTGCTTGTAAGCCAACACTGGCACAATCTGCGCATCTAGAATGTTAAAAGTAGTTCCTGAAGGTTATAATGAGCCAAAGATTGAATATTTAACATCTTGGTTAAAAAATAAAATTTTTGAAAGCCCTTTTTCCCAATTTTACTAGGCATTTTTTTTTTATCCATTTTATATGAAATTATATTTTTAAGTTTTGTATCATTTTTATTTTTCCTGTTTTTGATTGTTTTTTTTTTTTTGTCCACTTAATTTTTTTTTATGTTTTAATTTTATATTGAGGCTGGAGAAATTATAAACATGATTTATATTGGAAGAATTTTTTTTTTTTTTTTACTTCACAAAAACCTGCCATTTTAACATAAGGGTGTAGATTTTTACTATCCATTGTGTACTCTTTTTGAATGCTGTGTTTTTAAAGGCAAACCTCACCCACAGAAAGGCCGTAAGAAAACAAAAATATATTTTTTTTTTATTTAATAAAATGTTATTAAATGTATTAAATACACATCAGATATTATTTGACATGGTATGTACATCACATATATAATATTCATTGTGAAATATTTTTCCATCACATCCCCTAAGAAGCAAAAAAAACAGTTTTTTTTTAAAGAGTGAAATTGCTGTGTATGGGAATGCAGAAAAAAGTCCAAATATAAATAAGAGGGACAGCTGGATTACAAAACAGACCCGAGTAGTGCAGCGCTTCACCACAGTGTCTGAAATTAACGTTAAATTTAATAAGGCTGCAATTCATCACGCAAACCTGGGACTGTACTAAACTCACCCTGCGTGGAGCGCAAACTGTTATTTAAAAGCCTATGTGAAACGTTCAACCAGAGAGATGTGAAAAAAAACCAGCTCTGGAATAAGGAGAAAATGGAAGTTCGGTAATAAAGATAATGTGTTCATAAATGGAGTTCTTATTAAGCAAACAGTGTGATGGGCTTTACGACTGCATTTGATTACTAATTAATTGTAATCAAACAGCTGCTGTGTACAGAATAAGCTACAATAAAAGTCTATAATTGAACTCTATTTTAGTTTTCTTTGGTCAATTGTAGCTTCTCTACCACTTTATCACTTCCCTGTTTAATGTGTTGAATGCTTTTTATAAGATGTGAGGAGAAAATGCTGTATATGTTCCTGATGTATGTGATGTGACCATCTGGAGGATAAGCCCAAATAATAAGCAGTATTAAAAGACCTACATTGGGCTCCAAAAGTCTGAGACCATGACTGACAAGTGCTTTGTAAGTAATTATTAAATTATGTATATGCTATAAATTTATGTATATATCATTTTTAATTTACTCATTTTGTTCTAAGGAGTTGATTCATGTCTTACACTGGATTCAATTATTTATATTTCCCCAGAAATAATGTAGAGTCTGGAACATTTTTTTCTTTATTTTGCTCTTCATTACTTTAGTTAGTTTTCCCTAAAATATATATGTAGACAGACAGACAGACAGACAGACAGACAGACAGACAGACAGACAGATAGATAGATAGATAGATAGATAGATAGATAGATAGATAGATAGATAGATAGATAGATAGATAGATAGATAGATAGATAGATAGATAGATTTTCATTGGGGTCTCAGACTTCTGGACCCCACTATAGTTTTCCTAAATATTTCTTTCGCTTAATGTCATACACAACAATGCTGTATGAGATTTTAACAGTCTGAAAACAACAAAATCCAGATGTAGATCTGGACTGTTAATGAACAAGCCAGATGTGATGGTGTTAAGGAAAGTTCCTGAAAGCACATGAGGAGGAACCATGGAGAGACTCCAAAGGAAAAGACATTAGGACCACAGCAGCAGTTTTTACAGTATAACACGCACATCAAGCCAAATTCTGTGGGAAAACTGCAACACTTGGCAACACTGCCCATAACTTGCTGAAAAAACATGCACGGTACTGATTTATATCCGATGTTGGGGTTTTTCAAAGCGTTAAAATTACACTGCTGCTAATTTAGTACATTGTAATCCATATGCAATCAGTGACAATTTCCATATCTTGCACATTCCTCCATTTCAGTGCATATTTATGAGGGAGAGACGGATACTCTGAGTGTTTCTGCATGCTTAAATTGCACATTTGTACTCTAATTTCATATACAACACACAAGTTTTTTTGCACAGTATGCAGCCTAATTACACCTAAAACCAGACACAAACAGCTAAGCACCTCAGGACACGAGAGCTCACAGAGGTCCTGCACAGGATCTAATTAAAAGCACAGACCCTTAACCCCTCTGACCAACCTGATTTCACACATTAATAAGCCTGGGATATTTTGTCCTGCTATGATAACTGGTGTCCAAGAGCATGTAGAAACAGGCTGCTGTTGCTGCTACAGCACTGTACTTCAGCACACGGTGAGTTATCATGCTATTAAATAAACTCAATCTAATCTGTTCTGCTTGTAAAAGTGTTTCCTTTATCGGTCAGTTCATATCAATCATTGGCATAAAAGTGTGACATGCTTATAAAATTTGTGTGCATGATAAACCATAGCATATATTCAGTAGTATTTCAATTATTTAAGACCTTTTTCTAAATATAAAAAAATAATTATTCAAATAGAAATATCACAAATATTAAATAATAATAAACAAAAATGTTTTTTCAAAATATTACATTCATAAAAAAAAAAAGTTGACACTTATTATTAGGATTATAATTAAAAAATATTCTTCAATTCCTTGTTCAGAGTTTCTCAGTTTATTTCTCCATTATATTTCCATCATTACATGGCATAAATATATGTATTATATTTGATTCTTTTCCCTATCTTAGCTTTAAGGATTATTTATATTGTCTGAAGTGTCTTTTGCATGCATACATCAGTATAAAAGTCGACTTTCCAACTTAACTGCAAATTTTTCATTTAGGAATCAACAAAAATGAGTTAAGAATTAAGAAGTTATCAGTGTTTGTAACTGTTCCCACAGCAGATTATTTGGTCCGCATATTTGATTTGGCACAGGTTTTATGTCGGATGCCCTTCTTGACACAACCCTTCGAGTTTATCTGTGCTTGGAAATGGCACTGAGAGTTAACCCCTCAGTGGCTTAGTTAGTTCTCTACATGGGAATCAAACCCAGGCTATGGCGATGACAGCACAAGAACCTCCCACTGGGAGGAAATTTCTTAAATGTTTGGGGCGAAAGTGATTTGATCATAACCCTGTTCCTCAATTATCAAGCTGGAAATAAACAGATTTATTTGTAAACTGTTTGAAAGACGGGAAATTTCATGCAATATTCATGAAAATCTTTTACATTTAAAAAAAAAACATTTGCATTGAACTTGTGCTACTGAATGTGTGTAAACCTACGCATAAGCAGACTAACCAATATAAACCTCAGCTGATCTACTTCGAATCATATCATTTGGAATAATTACTGCACTTTTATATATTGCTTGATCAGTGACTCGGTGCAGAATGCAAATGCAGGTAATCGTTGGGTTTGTTGTTCAAGAAAACAAATCCCAACCAAGAGGAAAAATCAGCATCAAAACAGTCCAATGTCATACGATCAACAAAAAGTGTTTCAAAGGCAAACACAGTAATCAGAACGAAGAGAGAAAACTAAGATCAAAAACTAGAAAGCGATGAGCATAAACAATGGCTTGGTAATGGCAGAACACAAAGGCACCTGAGCAATTACTTCGCTGTGAGGTTGTAACAAAACAAGGCTTATAAAAACTGCACAGTGATGAGTGTGTAATTGTAAACAGGTGAGTGCAATCAGTCTGGTGAACGTGAGCGTGGAAGTGTAGGTGTGTTGTGGGAAGTGGAGTCCAAGGCGGCCATGGTTTGGTTTGACCTGTCATATATGGCTTATGCTGTTATGGGTTAATAACTTATCTCAATTCCACACAAATGCAATCTACATATTTTATAAAATCCAGATATTGTAAATGAATCACATTCACTAGAGAATTATTAATCAACTAAAGCAAGGTGAATATGGTGAATCTGAGAAACACACCAAGCCACTTCAAACTGGATGGTTAAAGTTAGCATAAAAACCAAAGCAACATTCTTTTCAAGTGGACTGTGTTGCCAAAGAGCAACCAGTGCTTTAGTCAATATCAATTATTCAAGTCAATTTATTAACAATGCTATTAGTAGTAGACGAGTAGTATAAGTGACAGATTATAGGAAAAGGCAAATCACAGTGGTAAAATCACAGTCAAAGGCTATAAGCACACTGTAAACGCTATGAAACATTAAGGCTTCAGTGCTGGTGAACGTGCATGCTAGTAGCACTTTAAACTCATTACAGCTTCTGCAACACATTTAACCTTCATTTAATTTCATTACATCCTCTCGAGGCACTGAGTTATTTACAGCATGCCTAACTTGTTAACCATCTCTTTTTACCAAACCACTACAGTTAGTCGCTTGGATTCCCATGAGGAATGACAACATTGTGAGTGTGTGTGTATGTGTGTCCGTGAGAGAGAGAGAGAGAGGTCCTGCTTTGGATCTTGTGCCTTGCAGCTATAATTAAAGTTCAATCAAACTGAAATTTGACCCCATTTGCTGCTTACCTTTTAATGCTTACTGATACAAATTACATGAGATGGGACAAAATGGTCTCCATTTGGAAAACGACAATGGAGGAGGGGTAGAATTCAATTTTATTTCACAGCACCATTTAAACATTCACTGTGACACTGCATAGAGATGTATTAGGAGTGAAACAGATGATGAGGGAGCATTTCTACCTTTTGTGTTCATTTACTTTCTTTACAGTTATGTGTAGGGCATCATGAACATGTTTGCAGACACTTTAAGTGCATATGCTGTTCGTTTTAGTTAACCTTACAGTACATGAATAAGCCAAGTACTATTACTTCAAGTAATACTTATTTATATATACACCAATGATGAGTTAAGTAGCATTTACCAATCCCAAACTAATAAAGAGCTAACCTTAACTATGACATGACTCCTATGAATTCATGGCCGAAAATAACCACCACCTTAAGCATGTTAGTACATTATTGGTAGTTAATGTATTAAGTAACTCCTAAAGGTAAATTACTTCAAAATACTCTTTAAGAAAAAAAGAATTAAATGTGCATCCTTTAAAATTATTTAAATTGAACCACAAGCATGAGTATACACTATATTGCCAAAAGTTTTGGGACATCTCTCCAAATCATTGAATTCAGGTTTTTTTTTTTTTTTATCAGAGGTTGGGCTTGACCCCTTAGTTCCAATGAAATGAACTCTTAATGCTTCAGCATAGCAAGACATTTTGGACAATTTCGTGCTCCCAACTTTGTGGAAACAGTTTGCAGATGTTTCAACATAACTTGAGCGAGTTTGGTGTGGAGGAACTTGACTGGTCTGCACAGAGTCCTGACCTCAACACCTTTGGGATAAATTAGATCGGAGACTGAGAGCCAGGCCTTATCGTCCAACAACAGTGCCTGACCTCACAAATGTACTTCTAGAGGAATGGTCAAACATTCCCCTAAACACATTCCTAAACCTTGTGGAAAGCCTTCCCAGAAGAGTTGAAGCTGTTACAGCAGCAATGGGTGGGCCAACTCCATATTACATTCATGTGCATGTAAAGGCAGACGTCACAGTTTTGACCTGGCTCTCAGTCTCTGCTCTAATTCATCACAAAGGTGTTCTATCAGGTTGAGGTCTGTGCAGGCCAGTCAAGTTCCCCCACACCAAACTCACTCATCCATGTCTTTATGGACCTTGCTTTGTGCACTGGTGTGCGGTCATGTTGGAACAGGAAGGGGTCATCCCCAAACTTTTCCCACAAAGTTGGGAGCATGAAATTGTCCAAAATGGCTTGGTATGCTGAAGCATTAAGAGTTCCTTTCACTGGAATTAATGGGCCAAGTTCAACCACTGAAAAACAACATCCGAATTCAATGATTTGGAAGGGTGTCCCAAAACTTTTGGCAATATAGCATATCATCCAGAGCATGTATTAATACTATAGTGGAATTTGAAGAGAAATTAATGGAGAATGTCGCAAAACAAATTAATTTGTGTTTATTAGTAAATAATGAAAGCAATCCAGCATCATCCATTGATGTTTGAGTTCACAGCTGTATTATATAAGGCAAATTATAAAAACAATTTTAAAATAATGCATGCTGAATTCTGTATATTTTTTACAGTGCATGTTTGATGTAGCTAATTATGTGTTAATTAATAAATTAACTAACAAAATGTACTATGGTGGTTGTTTATTCATGCATAAATCAATAAAATTACATCATAGTGCACTTGCCTTCAGTTCCATGTTCTGTATACTTTTTGATTTTGATACACAACTCTACACTGGTGCTTTACAAGTATGGATAACCTTGTGTTTCTCTGTCAATGTGTGCAACCTTGTACACCATCTTCCTTCACAGATCACAGAAAGTGAGAGAGCGAGAGAGAAACAAAAAGATGAATATGTCGCTCACTAGTTTTGGCAACTGAAATAGCAATCCCATTGTCCTATTTTTGGGATCTTTTAATCCAATGAAGGCTGAGATTTTATTTGATCAAAAACCAATAAAAGCCTAGAACAGGGGTCATCATCTGTAGATTGGATGTGGGTCCGGGAATGTATTTCAATGGACTGAACCAAGCACTATCAGCCAAGCTCTATCAGCCAAATTGATAAATGTATGGTGGGAAAAAAAACGATCCATAGTTCCACAGATTTAGCAGCAGATCCTGTCTTGCAGCTTATAGTAATTATTTTGCTAATGACAGCATATACAGTATATACTGTATTTATATCACTAAAAGTTCAATTCAGTGGCAAAGTTTAGTTTTAGTATTAACAGTGAAACATTAAAAGGTAACAGTTTTTGCCAATTTGTCATTTTAGTTGCTTATCCAGACATTTATAAGCCAGGATTTTTTCCCCTTCACCCACCCTGCCAGCTTAAAGGAAAAATGCATTCTGTAACTGTAAAAAATAAAGGAAAAAAATCCAAGTAAAAATAGACATAAAAAAGAAAAATATGACTAGTGGCATTAATAATTTACTGTTTATTCTTTGGCATGCAGAGATATTGGGGAAGCCACCTCCGTTTGATATATACAGCATGGAACACAGAAAACATCCAAATGCAGAACTACAAAGAAAATATGCTTTATTTTCACATATGGTGTAGGACTCTCACTGGAGTAACATGATTTATCATGCATGACATGTTCACAGGTTCTGTTTCATCCCTTAGTGGCCATTATATTTTATATATATATATATATATATATATATATATATATATATATATATATATATATATATATATATATATACACCTATAAAACCTTCAAAGTGAACAGCCAAGAAAAAATGACAGGTCTTGCACTTACCACACACTCTGAGCTACTGTGATGTGTACTGCTGTGTGTCTGTGTTTTAGTATTCAGTGCATATAGATTTAGCAAGCTGCAAGAAAGGTAACTGTAATGACTAATGAGAGTCCTCCACTGGACCTATCACACCACCTCCTCCCAAATAGACAAAGTGTTGTTCCACGTATGATAACAAGCGTCTCTGATGGATGCTGCACACATACAGCAACAAAGCACAAAGCTGGTCTATTTTAAACAGACAGCTTATCCACGTGGGGCGGAGGATTCCACAGGGCCAGGTTTAAAGGTTTTGACAGCTCTCTCCATGCTGTGTGTAGAGACAGTGATAGGCATCATCTCAATAGCTGGAGGGAATGCTGCCTACATCAGACAGAGTGTTCAAAATGTTTTCCTTGCACAATACAACTCTATTCTTATTAGAGAATATTCTCTATTCTTCTATATCCTTAGTGCCTCCCTGGTGATAGCTATGGTGCTTTGTAGGCTATTACATGGTCATTGTGGTTATAGGCTACTAGTTTGCCCACATTTTGGGAAATAAACGCAACAAAAATGTATTGGAAAAGGATACAAGGTTGAAAAAAATGTAGCCAGGATCGAGGTACGGTCAGAGCCGGCAGTCGCAATGCTAACAGAACAAAAAATAGCATCTTGTTAAGTGAAAATGTCCTGAATCTAGTCAAATTTATCTAGAATTTCTTTAATATGATTACCGTAAACCAAATATAACATGATTAAATAAGGTTTAATAATTTTCCTAATGTTAAGCATTTATTTCTAGAATGAAGCAAGTGTTCAAAATGTTTTCCTTGCACAATACAACTCTATTCTTATATAGAGTGACAGTTATTATTATTATTAGCACCTTCCGTAATAATAAGCAGCATTTTGTAATATTTATTTATTTGTAAATATAAAAAAATGTTTCCTTGGAGTTTTAAAAAAATGTATAACATACAAAGAGTCAAGACAAAAGTATATAAAAAAGAATTAAATAAAAAATGTTAAAAATGGTGATTGCTCACAAGCCCTCATACCTATATAAATTATAATGGTGGATCAGTAAAGATTGATAACATCGTGATTTTTTTCTAATTCTCTCTGAATTTTTAAGAAGGTCTACCTCTGTCAAAACCTTAAAATCACGCCAATTATAAAAGGTTTCAAGAAACCAATGACATCCAAATCAAATCCTTCTGTTCCGTTCATGTCAGAATATGAGATGACCGAGATCAGAATCTTTAATAATCTTTAATATCTTTAATAATCCCCAGCTTAAGTAAAAGGAGTAGCACTAAAACATAGATTAATATGTCAAAGAAAAATAATCAAAATTATAGTAACGAGAATAAATTAGTGTGTAAGTACCCAATAAAATTAAAATATCTGTTTCTATATAATGTTACTTTCATTTTGACCTGAAATCCATCTGGACATTTGTAAATCTAAAATATGAGGTTGCTCTTTGTCTCTTATTTGCACTCCCACCTGTACACACACCTGATGTCAGGAGTGTATCCAGGCACGTCAAGGTCTTTAGTGGGGCTAAAGCTACAGAACGGTTTAAATCACTACTGTACTGACACTTGTCTTTTAGGATAAAAAAATAAAACAAATATTCTCTACTAGCTGTTAAATAAAACGATCTTGACGAGTGGTGTTTCGGGTCAGTGGGACATCAGTCTATCACATTTGGATATTTCTCGCCTATTTTCTATTATTTTATGCCAATTACTGGATCTCTCATTGTAGATAATGAATAGTACTATATAGTGGAATAACAGTGTTACAGATGCCTTAAAGCCTGGACTTCCTGATGTGATAAAAAAGTTAAATTGAGTCAGTGTTTTTCAATTATGAATCATATTGCTTCAGAAACCCAGCCGACAATAAGTATATTATTCTGAATTAATGTATTGCAAGCAGATTTTTTTGTTGAGACGAAAGGAGAGGTCCTCATATTGAGATCACAAAAAAAACAACAACATACAATAGCAGATAACAAAAAAAGTGACATGGTCAGATATTTAGATATTTTATAAGTGGCCAGGTATTTCGTGAGACAAAAGACAGACCAAACTCATTAATGTCTATGTGAGTCTACATTTACAAGGTCAATTCATTTATCCTTAGTGCCTCCCTGGTGATAGCTATGGTGCTTTGTAGGCTATTACATGGTCATTGTGGTTATAGGCTACTAGTTTGCCCACATTTTGGGAAATAAACGCAACAAAAATGTATTAGAAAAGGATACAAGGTTGAAAAAAATGTAGCCAGGATCGAGGTACGGTCAGTCGCAATGCTAACAGAACAAAAAATAGCATCTTGTTAAGTGAAAATGTCCTGAATCTAGTCAAATTTATCTAGAATTTCTTTAATATGATTACCGTAAACCAAATATAACATGATTAAATAAGGTTTAATAATTTTCCTAATCTTAAGCATTTATTTCTAGAATGAAGCAAAATTATTATGTTTAATTATTTTATATTTGGTTATTATAGGAATAATGAGATATTTGACTTAATTTATAGTCTTGGCCACTCCTACTTAAAGTTTAAATCCATACACTGTACAGATACTGATCATTTTATACTTAAGAGTGAACATCTGGATTGTATTTCAGGTTTACAGTCATGTGTTTTTTATGCTTATGCCGATGCTAGTAAACATCATGTGAAGCACGGAACATACTCAAAATAAATCAAATAAATCTTAAAAGCTTTGACGCGATTTGACAGAGACAGGTTTTTGAATGTCAGATGTTCTTTATAACCCTGAGCGAAAAGGCACTTGTGAACAGAACCACAAACCAAAACAGAGACAGGAGACCAAAAAAATTTCTAGAAAGGTCTGTGAATATTTACAGAGATCTAGGGAATACACATGACATTCACAGATAAACACATACAACGTCCTCCTGAGTGTACCCCTTATCTTCACAGGCCGGCACCGTGAAAACTATTTACAACACGCAGCTGTCATAAAAGCCCCTGAGGCTTACACCAAGGGTCAGGCATGCAATTAGAGCTCCCAAGAAAATCAGATCTCCTGAAAGTCTGTGCATAGAGAGAAGGGGAACAAATTATATAGCTCTCAGAATAAGAACAAATGTGAATTCTAGTTATTTCCTGTAAGGTTTTTCTTTTTTTTGTCTACCCTGCTGTGTCATGGTGCAGAACTTGCTGTTTCACTTGACATGTTGCTTCCGAGATGTTTTTTTTTATGGATGAGGCACATTTGTCAATGACTGATTATTCTATGCTATACAGTGAGATGGAATTACACCCCTGTCTCTCAACACACAGTCAGTGAGGCCAACTGATGAGAGAGAAAAGCAAGCACAATACCAGGCTATTAAAGAAGGAGGATTTCAGAAATGGCATTTCGAGAGGGCCGGCGTAATAGAACAAAAACCTTCACTGTTTGATCTGAGAATTAGCACAATAAGCTGAAAGATGAAGCTCAGTCTTGTAGGTCACATTAGTAGAGAGCCACGAATATTAGATAAGTGAGATGTTTGCTTACCTAGGTTTGCTTTTGCACCATGATGTCTGAAGGGTGTAATTATACGAGCTAATAGGTTGATATAACTGGTGATTTATCCAGTAAGGTCAGGCTGAAAATGTTCTTTGATGGTTTTGACTGAGTTTTCATAGAGCATATGTCATGGATGTCATAGGGCACTAGAAGGAAAGCTATGGCAGACCTGTGAGTATGTAGTCTAGTCTAGCTGTGGGATGCAATCAGCGATGCATTATTTGATAAAGTTCTTCACAATTTATTTACAGAAACTGTAGCTCCTGGTCTATAGAGTTGGCATAGAATTGTGTACAAAGCAAGGCAAAAAAACAAATCAGAAATGGCTTGTTAATGAGAGAGCTTGGAGACTGCTTTTAGTTGACACAAAGGTTACGGTAACTCACATAACCACTCTTTTTAATGGTGTTGAACAGAAGAGAATCTCACAATGCATTACATGTTGAAGTTGAAGTGGATTGACTACAACAGCAGAAGACATGTTCTGCACCGGTTCACCATGAAGAGGAATCTGAGGCTATAGTCAGCATCGAAACAGGACACGCTGGAAAAGATTGAACAATCCTTGCCTTGTCTTTTTCCACTGTGTCTTTTTTTCCCTTAGGCTCATTTACTTATACCATCAGGCCCTTGCATTAACCAATATTGTTCAAACAACTATTCCAATATGCAGCGAGTTTCAAACAGTTTTACAAATGGCATTTATTGACAATCTTGGCTTTTTTATACAGTACCAGTCCACCATGAGAAGCAAACAGTGAGGCACACACAGAGAAACTATGGACTGATCCTTTATGGCCATGAAACTGACATTTCTGACACATCCTGCTCACTGAAAATAAAGTGAAGGGAAATAAAGAGAAAACGCTAGCTGATCTTATCTTAAACCTATCATGTTGGAAACATATACGAGAAACCGGCGATGACCCTGATGTCAGCCTGAAAGAGTGGGCCGTAGCTGGATTCGAATCAGAGAACTGTTCGTTTTTTTTCCCTGTCTTTGTGCTTTTAGAGAGTCAGAACTGAGAGCGGCTCTCCATCCATCACGGTTACATATCCCTCGCTTATAACATGCTGACAACAAGACTACTACAGTCAGTGAACCTTCTGCATCTACTAAATAATAAAACACACAGTTACACACACACAAACACACACACTGCCATCCTCACAGATAATAAAATGCCTGATGTGTGACAGATTTCCTTTTCTTTAGGGAAAATGATCACATACCTCCTCCCATCTTGAACCCGTTCTCCTGAATACACATGGGCAAAATAATGCCATCATATAACAGACATATCCTTCAGAATATAACCAAAGAATCTAAATCAAGGCTTCCTTTCAGAATCCTCCTCCCGTTATTATGCACAAATACCGAGCTAACTAAAAGGAGAGTTATTCCTGGCCTGCACAAACTGGACAGTGTTTATTTAGTGCCCGGGTTCTATTGATTGTGAACGTACTGTCCAAATTGACAAAGACTGACGGAGTGTAAATGTGATGAGTTGCTCAGAAGTGCATGAAACCAAGCAGTCTGTAGGAGACCAGACTTTTTTTTTTTTAGTCCATAATTGCATGGAAGTGTCTCTCTTAGACCGATCCACAGTCAAGGTGTCAACTACTCTGAAGAGATATGAGTGGGCAAATTAATTAAGACTCACTGGAGAAGCTCTAGCCCGGAAAAGCTAAGTGCAAATGCAGATATTAGAAGGTCTCAAGAGAAAAAATAGGAATTAAGGAAAAAAATAGTAGCAGGCACTATTTTTTGGCTGTAATTTTTGAAGACTGGATTGTAAGTGAGTAAGTTCAGTGCAATTTGAGTAGTTTTTATAGTAAGATTGTTTTTTTTTTCCAACTAGTATGAAATTTGCATTTCTGAAATGTCATTTTATCTGTAAATGCCATGGATGCATTCAGGCTTGTTAAAAAAAAATAAAGGTTTTTGTGCATACAAGCAAATACTCCGGAAAACAATTATCTTTATAGAAGAAAAATGGCCTCACGGTTTATTCAGCTAGACAAACTAGACAATACTACAAAAGCTTACACAGAATTTCCTCCACATGTTAACTGACAGAAAAATACATTGTGTTTGATGTTAAGGTGTAAAAACTGTATTGAGGTTTTGCAGAAACCTGAACAGCCACAAAAAATGCTAGTCATTGTGACAAACCAAAACTTAACGTGACAGTGTTTTCAACATAGAGGCAGGTTTGCCAAAGAAAGTGAGGATCTGTTCGACTAAATTAGTCAAGACAAATGCACCGTACATTATTGTGCTATATGAATGATTCAGCCATGCGTTCAAGAATGTTTCATATTCTTAAGTAACAAGAACATCTGCATGTCATACCCAAAGAAGAGCAAAAAGAAAAACAAACTTGCTTATGCAGTATAAGAAAGCTTTGCACTATGCCTTGGCAGAACAGACAATCCTTGCTTCAAGTCTGTGCCAATGTATTCTCTTGATTTCTTGGTTCTATGCAAATTAGTACAGAAACAACCTTCACGGCGACAGTCGGATGACAGACAGCTCTCTCCGTAGTGTGTGAGCCGTGTCTATGATCGCTGGTGTCATGTACACAATGCTACATCCACAAAACAACTGAACTGAAGTGCTAAAATTGTAGAGTAGACTATGAATCACACGAATGTACGTTACGTCAATTCGTTTCCATTTTTTTCTTTCGAATCAATGAATGACTCAGTGATTCATTTCACTACTGACTCACAAACTATGCGGTATTTGCTACGCCTGCACAGAAGCTGCTGGTTAAGTACCGCAAAAAAAACGTACGCCACAAATTTTTACCTCTACTAAAACTGGCTTATCAAAGTCAATCAGAAAATGTCATGTGCCGCATATTTTAGAGCAATGAGAAGTAAACAGCAGCAGCATGTGAACTTCTACTTGTTTGTCAAAGCATTTTATTTTTTTTATTTTTCCTTTTATTCGGTTTAAAAAACAACTGTGTGGTTTGTGTATTTTGTTTTCGTCTGTCAAGTCAACTCGTCTACTCAAAGACAGCCACCTCTGGGATTTGGGAAAAGCACTCCGAGGTTCAGCAGTTTGTCATCGTACGCAGTTTGTGAATCAGAATATGTCTGATGATTTTTTTTTTTTCCCTCAAACACGGTGTGAACTTGAAATACTCAAAATGGGAAAAGTATTAATTAGTTATTCTAATTAAATTTTAAAATGCTTGATTGTGATTGGGGATTTCTTTAGGTTCTAGGTGTGGGAATAGGGTTTGTACATTGTGTCTGATATAAAGAGTCAGGAATGAAATATAAGCCCTTTTTGTGACTAAATGTTCATATATAATGAACAGATTTTAGAGAATATCTTGTCTGAAGCTAAGATAGAGATAGAGAGAGATATCGCAGGCAAATGCAGGCAAACATCCCCAACAATCACCAAAATAATCAGCTCACTCCAAACAATAAACTCATCAAAAGTTTCCACTCTTCCACTCCTTTTGTTGTTCTTGGCCGCAGGTCCTTGACGCGAACGTTGGCATGAGTGATTGAAGCTGACGAGAACACAGCAGTGTCTGTTTGTGTGTGTATTCTTGTGTGGAAAATTTGATAATAGTCCTTATTGATGCTGCTGATCGCCCAATAACCTGGCTGTCGGCATGGCAACAAGGGCAGATTAGAAACAGCAAAATGGGCCTGGAGGGCGCTGACCCGATTAAGGGCAAGATGTGAATATCTGATTTAAATATCTGATTCTCGTTAGGAAACATCAGTCAACTCAGCCCGAAGTCTCCGCAGGCCTTCTCTCAAATGTCAGACATGGACCACGCCACTAGCACTCCCACTGCGTAAAGCCCAGATCTGGCACACTGCCTAGAGCAAAGCACAACCTTCTCTGTTGCAGAGATGCAGAGGAAAAAGGTGCAGTCGCACTTCAATGAAATGAAATGCTGGCTTGAGCAATCAGAAGCTCCATTCTCTCTCTGTGCTTAAATGGATGAAAGAGACACATTATCAACAGGGCCAGAAAGAGGAGCTGGGACAAAACCAAAGAGGGTCTCAGCAAAATGTATGAAAGCCTTGACCTCTCTATCTTTCTAACTTATATAACAATATCATTTGAGGTATTACAGGATTTACATGTTTACTGTGTACCACTAATATTACATTTACAAATATGTGTATTTAAACAGGTATTTTAAACAATGTGAAGATTTTAGCAAAACAGCATTTTTTACCGGTCCAAGCGAGATTGAAACAAAAGGATGAATAAATGTAATATCACCCTTTTACATGAATCCTCCATTTTAGGTACATTTTGGCATGAAAGATGTACACTTTAGTCCCATAACATTCACTCAACCTTGTTCACAGTTTGGCAATTGCAGAAATGAATATAAAATCAAACAATTTTTCAAAATTCAGCAGATTTTTTTATAAAGACACGACGCATGACATGATCACAACACACTTTGAGCTAAACAACTTTAGACTCATGTACGACAAACATAAGTACAGTTCCATTTAAAAGAAAGAAAGATATTTAGAAAAACGTCACAGCAAAATCAAGCATTTTTGACCGCAGCAATGATAAAAAAAACTCCCAGAAGGACTGCCTGTTACCTGAACACAGTCAACCCTGCAAAATATTTGGAATATCCCAAAACAGAAATCTGAATTTCCTGAAGACCTTGGGAAGAAAAAAAAGTACATTCTCTCTCAATCTTTTATTTATTTTTTAAATGAAATCTTGACTACCATGCAAACATTTTCTAATCCAAATCGATTTTAAGCAAATGATCAAAACGGGATTCATTTTAATTATTAATGACATCAGCATGAATATTCCTTAAAAGTATTTTGTGTATTTGTTAATTCTATGCTAAGTTTCTCAATCTGTTCAAATTAATCATGTTGCATTCTATCCTACTGAATCCAATCAGCAAAGAAACCCTGTAAAAAAAATAGAATAAAATAAATGTTGTCTGAAATTGGTTGATAAATTTTTGAATGTTGGGTTATAAAGGCAAGTTCTAACCACAATCAGGGAATCCATATATCAGAGGTAGCAGCAAAACAACAACAACCACAAACAAAAGGCCTGGAGCTACATAGTGACTATACAAGAGACTCATTTATTTCACTGATAGTCTGTGTATCTACGTTACACATGAGGTGACTTCTAGTAGGTTGCATTAAAAGAACTCGTCTTACCTTGATGAACATCTCTGGGCGCAATATTGGAGATACCGTTCTTGCCGTGCAGTTGGGTAACGCAGCAGTCATCAGTGGGTGGCAGCAGTACACTGGCACTGGGGTCCAGAGAGTGGTTGTGGGGGGTAGCAGGAAGTATTGGCACTGGAGGCCCAGCATTGGGGCACACACAGCCAGTTTGGGTGATTCCACAGCCTTCACTCTCTTTACCAGAGCCGGAACGGAGGCACTCCTCAAACCAACGGCACAGCACGCCACAGGTAAACTGGCTGGAATTCTCATTATTGATGAGCAGAACTTCCACTAGTCTGAAGTCCAGCGTTTCAGCAGACAGGGGTCCCTTCACTTCTTCCGAATCTTGTTTGGTCTCTGCAGCGAGGCACAACTGCACAAAGTTCTTATCAAATTGCAGGAATGCATGAGGACCAGGCACCTGGCATGGTTCTATGGATTCCGGTTCGGGCAGCGCCTGTCCACACGTCTGGTTGGCGAGGTAATGGTCCAGGGGCAACACTAGCGGTGAGAAAGCTAGGCAAAAACCGGCATGACGGTTGAAGCGGAAGTAGAGGGTGTACTTGGTCGGATCGGGGTTCTCCACGGTCCACGAGCAGCCAGTTCTCAGGCCGTGTGGGCCGGGGAAAAGGTCCCTGAGGGAGAAGGAGCCGTACAGCACCCCTGCCACAAGGGAGGAGCAGGGGGAAGCCTGGCACAGCGGCACTGCCACCCAGGCCAGGGTGAGAAGGGACGACAGCAAACGCAGACACAGCTGGGCAGCAGTGTTCATCCTATGTCATTTGTCCTGTCGAATGACAAGACAAACATCAGACGAAAATAAATAAATAAATAATAATTTTTAAAAATGTAAATATAACAGGCTTAAAAATATTTTCTGTTGTCATTCAAATTTCTAAATTAACTCTGTCAGAAAATGCAATCAAACAGAAGGCTGTAATAATTAAATATAACACACAAAGATATAAATTAACACATGAATTAAGTAACAGCATATTCAGAAAATACACACTGACAGGCTGGTGTGATGCAAGATGCTGTTACTAACCTAAAATAATAAATTATTTTCTAACAGCGCACCTCAAGGGGTTCTGTTTCCATTATACAACAATGATTTGCCAACAACTACAACAAACATTTAGAATTAAATTTAATATTGTTAAAAAAAAAAATTAAATAAATAAATCTTGCTACATAAATAGGCGTGGATAAAGGAAAGTATGTTACATCCTTCAAAATTCAGGACTGCAGGACAAGCAGAATAATAATATAATTATAATAGCATTTTTCAATAATATAATTCTGATGTGTGAAGGATGAATAAAGACACTAAGAGACAGAAAACATACAAGGAACAGAAAGTTAACTGTTAAGAAAGAAAACTGTTACTTGCATATCAGATTCATTAAGAGATTTACCCTGGTAATCCTCTCTAATCTGTGCTGTGGAGCAACTGAGCAAACTGCTTTGTTTAATATCAAGTTCATAAGTAAACAGCCTCATGATAAAGACAGATGCGCGTAAAGATATTAGTCTGTGAGGACACGAGAAGAGCAAGGATAAACATGGACAGACAGAGGTGTGTAGCGTGCGAGAAATGGCACAAATCTGACCACTTTAAGTGCTCCGACAGTGTTAATAGAGAGTTACTCTGTAAATCAGCCGGCCATCCTCTCCACTCTGTCTCTCACTCTCTCTCTTCATTTCACTCTCTGTTCCTGACTGCATTCTTTCCTCCATTCATTCATTTATCCCTGGCTGCCTTTGACTCTTAATTCAGCTCCTACGCCTCAGCTTCACCTCTTCATTCACTCCTGATGCACACTTTCTCTCCTGCTTAATTACATATGGCCACTAAGCTGTATTAGCAGGCAAAAAGCCAACGTGTCAGCTCCACCACCACATACCTCCATTTCTCTCCATCTCTCTGACAGCTCATGCAATTTTTCACCCTCCCTGGGTTTCCGTGCATCCCTCCCTGGATCAATAGATGGACGTGCATGACTCTGATTTTTTTTTTTCTTTTTCTTTTTGCTTCCCTCCAGCTTGTTTGTCATTCTGCTACACCTCCCGCTTTTCTTTTTCTCCCTCTCAATCACACTCACGCTGTGATTGCTGCTGTCTCCTTCCTTCCTCTCTAGTTCTACAACTCCTCCTCTGCCGCTTGCTACATCAGCCCGTAGCCGTTGCTCTTTTCGTTTGTAAGCAGGCCAAACGCCTTTGTGCTTCGTCAGAGTTCACGCACGCACGCACACATACATTTAGAACTTGGCAAATTTGCCATTTAAATTCAGATTCCAACGTTGCACAGCAAAAAAAAATAGCAAAGCAATGGATTATGAGCATAATATTAAAAATCCAGTGTGTTCCTACACAGAATCCTACTTGTATCAGCATGTGGGCTGCAATTAGCAAATATCAGACTTGTGGGAGCTCTTAAAACCTCTTTAATTTTGTTTTTCATACGATTGTTTAACTTGCAGCACCAGCACATGGGGTCAAAATCATATTCAATTCTTACACCAAATAGATTATTGGGCTTTTTATGTTAATGTGACTTTTCTCTCCACAGTACCGTTTTTGCGCCAGTGGTTTTGTACTTTCTCTAGAAACTTTCTCATTGCTTTTGACCAAATATGAGGTGGAAACATGTAAAAATCCTTTGCCATCCATCATCATGTGAAAAACCAAAGAGCGGAAAATAGTGGCAAAACACCCATACACACACTAAAATATGATGGGGATCATTGAGTCTGTTCTGTAGACAGTGGTCCGGGGGGTTCTTGTGAAGATTGATGGCATCAGGCTGTATTCGTCGCTGAGTTAAGCACATGTAGTGAGAAGTTAATACTGCAGTATATTGGTATTCGGATCAGGATTAAGCATTGCTCGAGTGGTTACATACGAAGCTGGAGTTTGGTGGCATGAATTCTATAATCGCAATGCATTATTATTTGATGCAACCATAATATTTTCCCTTGAAATTCACGTTTTAGGCAGCCAGCATACTACAGAATGCTAGTAAGAAGTGTAACCGATATAAAGTGCTTGTAAAAGCAATTCATTAACAACAGGGCACTGGGATACACACCACTTCAAAACCCACTTACTTGGTCACCACTAAAAAGCTAATTATATTCCAATTAAAGTACATACTTAAATATGTTATTTTTCTTATACCACAGTCTGTCGCACAAGAACATCTGGAATCTCCACAAGATAAGCTAGTTCCTGTAATCACTTACACTGTGGCAATGTTCTTTAAACAGTCATTCTCTTGTTTTGCTCTTTCTCTCCGCCTTGAAGTCCATCCTTGTCCTACACAGGGTCACAGGGAACCTAGGAGACACCCTGGACAGGGTACAAACCCATTACACATCCAATCATATACTACAGACTTTAAAGAAGCCGATCAGGCTACAGTGCATGTCTTTGTACTGGAACCTGGAAAATCAAGAGGAAACCCCTGAAGCATGAGGAGAACATGCAAACTCTATGCACACACACACACACAGTGGAGGTAGGACTCGAACCACCAAAAGGTGAGGAGGTGTGAAAACCTTTGTCAAACATAAACACACTTTGTTAAATATGAATACATTTTCCATCCAGTTATTATTAGCCTTAGACTGAAGTGAATGAGATGTTACTATAGAAACAATCAGAAGAAGCATTTAAATAACTCCATGAGTTCATTTCCAGCCAGCACTACATGCACAGCCAAACTGTTATAGAACATTAATCAACACCTTCCGATCAATCAAAAACAAGAATTCAACAGAGCTGTGGTTCAAATAAATAAATCAGTGTGAAATATATAATTGAATCGATTGGTCCAACAGAGCCAATTTTTTTTCTTTGTCAGCAATTAGGAGTGTATAGTTTTCTAAGGCAGTGCTTATTCCAGGGTCTGATTTTTTCTATGTCACTTGATTCTGAGGTAAATGCTTTCAACTATAACAGTTTGAAGTGACCATTAACCGATGAGGGCTTGGGCAGCCATTAAACCACGTTACACGACTTTGATTGAGTATATTGGCTACATTAAACTGCATTGTGTGCACAATTTAGTACATTGGTGCATGACAAAAATATAATAAAACAAAGTAAAAATACTTTCTATGGCCGGTCCAGACCTGTCTGATGCAATTTTCAAATTGCAGATACAGCATTTTTCTTTTTTTACTCCTGCCTGAGCCTATAGGACACTATTTCCTTTTTGACACTAAATATGTATAAAGCAATATGGTGTAAAAATAAATGAATAAATATATATATATATATATATATATATATATATATATATATATATATATATATATATATATAAATTGTTTAGCAGCTAGCAGCTAAATATCATGACTGAATCCCAATTTGGTGAGTAAGACTATTAAGACAATAGGTAATATTTGCAATATATGAGATTGAATTTTCTATTTGTTTTCTACATTATATAATTGTATATACACTCAATATTAACTTTAATAGCCATACCTGTAAACCTGCTCATCTAAGGCATTGTCCAATCAGCCAGTCATGTAGACAGCAGCATACAACAGTGCATGCAACCATGCGGATATAAAAAATGTGAGTGAATTCACTGACTTTAACCGAGGCATGGTTGTTGCAGCTAGTTGGGCTGATGTCCTGGGACTTTAACACACAATTTTGTCTGGAGTTTACACAGAATGGTGCAAAAAACAGAAACTTGTACTGAGTGAGTGACAGTTCTGTGAATGGAAACACGTTTATTTGGCCAGATTGACTTAAGCTGCCAGGAAGGATATGAGTACTTAAATACAACCATAGTCAGTGACCAGAATGTAAAGTAAAAAGTTGGACAATGAAAGCCAAGTCTTCAAAATAACTACTGATACATACAGTATTTTAAGCTTTTGTTTAAGCTTCCAGCTTACATTGCCATCTCTAGATATGATGATCATAAATTATGCAGGAATTATCTAGGATTTTAGCACAAATCCTGAGTTGCCTCCACCAGGAGGTTAATACTTGAATATGAATATGAATATTTAGTAAGATATTAGTATATTTAGTCAGATAATGACCCGCGAACGTATATCCAAATAGATTCCATTGATTCTTTCGCATTCTGCATTTTATCCATAAAAATAAACAGCAATATACTAATCATACAAAATAATACTTCAAAGATATTTGAGCTATTAGAAGATCTACAATACGTAATTTGGAAGGAAACAGTTGAGCACAAAGCAAGCATAATCAATCCTTAGCTAGTAATGAATATTTCTATACATAGCCTTGAAGGAGAGCAAAAAGTAAATCAAAATAGATCTCTAATCAAAACTAGAGCAGCGATGGGGAAATTACTTTCAAGTACGTGAGCACTGAGGCATAGCAGTCATCACTGACCGGTGGCATCATTAAGCTTTTTAACCCGTAGTTTCTGTTTTTAAATCATAACAATGTCCGCAAATTAAACCTTATATCCTTCACCTTTTTGTAATGAAAAATAATTTGAAGAGTAATATTCATGTCACAGCTCAGACGACTTTACAAGAGGAATAACAAGGTGAAGTAAAGCTGTCAAAAATGACTGGTCTGGTAAATTTTAGTCAATGTTACAAGACCTCCGTCTCTGATTATTTTTATATTGCTGCCCATTAAACTGGAGGATCCACTTATGGTCGAGCTGGAGGTGAAGGTGAGGTGAGAAGTTTTAACAAGGAAAGGTGTGAATGGTGTCAGGCAGGTGCTTTGAAGACTCTTAAAGTTGTGAAAGCAACAAATTATGAAGGAGACACAGGGCTCCAATGTCAAGGAGTCCTGGGCAAGAAGCATCACAAAGTCAAACCACATGGTGGCTTTATACAATAGCTTACCAAAGTTTTAAGGTTAGCTTGACCTATCTATCTATCTATCTGTCTGTCTGTCTGTCTGTCTGTTTGTTTATTCATTGTACATGGGGTAACAAGGAGCCTGAAATCTATACCAGGACTCCTAGGTGCAAAGCAACCTCCTAGGTACAAAGCAAACATGCTAACCATTAAACCATTATGCCCTCTTATTTATTTGCTTGTCCATCTTCATGTTTGTCACATTTTCTTTCACTTCAATGTTATATATTTCATTGAAGTAGTATAATATCTATGACTATACCACCCAGTTCTTTATTTGTGCTGGCACAAGTAGAACCTGCTGGTATAATCACTTCATTTCTAATTGAAATGAAAAAAAATATATAAATATATAATTTGCTTGATCACACCCATGTTAATATAGCAATTTCTTTTTCGTCTTCTTCTTAATCTCTGATTTTTTTTTCCAACTGATTGACTATATTTTGCTTCAGTAACCACTGAAAAAATACAATCTGATTGGAAGCTTCAAAATTCTGAATTTTGTGGCCAGAGAAGAGAACAAATGATGAGAATATCAATAATATACAGTATAGCACTGCAGTTTTGTATGATGGTTTGTTTTTCTGTTATTTTTTTGCCATTAGACATACCTTATATTACAGAAAAATGAAAAATATGTGGAATTCATAACTGCAGACTTTTGAGGTACAGCCATACTACTTAATTCATTAAAAATGGTTAGATTCATAGAGCTTTAAGATTTATCAATGAGCTATCAACTAGACATGCTTATTTATTTATTTTTTGTGCCACTGTCCATCAACTGTGCAATGAAGGTAATGCAAATAAAGCCGCCACTTTTCAGGTCCTTCTGGCTCCACATACACAAACACACTCACACACAGAAATGTGTATTAATATACACTGAAAAACATTAGCCACTACCCCTCCATCTTGCCCTCCAAATAGCTCCCTCCCACTGCACGCCTGCTAAGCCACGCCCCCACTTGTTACATCACCCTTTGTCCAGTCCAGTCCCGGCCTTTGACTCAGTGGATGTGTGTTTTAAACAGCACTTGGTCTCTAGAAGTAATGGATGGAATGTTGGGTGACAAAGGCCAAAATGAGGAGCTCTTCTGAGGGATCAAAGAGTCAGCAGTGGCTCTCAACCCAGCTTACGTAAAGCTCTAATGACCCTTCAAACACACAGGCTGAATAGACACAGACAACTAAGTCAGGTTAAGGACACACACAATGATTTGGAGAGCCATGTCAAGAGGCCTGCATGAGGCTGCAAACAGGATTTGCAGAGTGCTTAATCAAGTGCATGTACATGTCCATAATGGCCTGTGAGGGATAGAGAGGGAAATGAACAGATGAGGTAGTTACTTTTTAGTCCCCATTTAGTCCCCATTATGCAGTTATGTCATTTGGCTAAAATGTGTTTTATGATCTCTCTTTGGTTTAAACCCCAGTATTTAAAAAGTTATTAGTCTCATTTTCAGCTTCTGTCAATCTAAGCAACATCCCAGCAAACAAGCTTTTATTGGACCATCAGTCTCTTGTGTAAAAGTGGGTTTTGATCAGAAGTCCATGGTGGCCCAGCAAGAGGCTGACCTTGACTGCCTTTTTTTCCTCCTCCCTCACTTCTTACTCCCTACTCGAGGAAGGAGCAAGATAAGGAATAATATGAAATTTAAAAAAGCATTTATTTGTAATAACACAATTCAATATCTAGTGTATAGTTAAGTGATAAAAATTCTCTGCAAACTATTAATTTTCTATCACAATTTCTCTTACACTTCATCATTATAATAATAATAATAATAATAATAATAATAATAATGATAATAATAATAATAATAATAATAATAATAATAATAATAATAATAATAATAATAATAATTATTATTATTATTATTATTATTATTATTATTATTATTATTCATTTAAATCAGGTACAAATCAGTTGTAGTGCCTATGATTTTCATTTTTTCAGCTAATTTGCTTAATCTATTTTTTCCCCCCATACCAATCCATACCAATTTCCAATCCATTTATTCCACAGAGGGTCAAACTCAGGACACGAGGCAGGGGACACAATGGATGGGGTACCAGTCCATCATAATCACACATATATATATATATATATATATATATATATATATATATATATATATATATATATATATATATATATTTGTGCCAATATTTATTAATTAACTAATAATAAATAATAAATATGTGCCAATATTTATTAATTAACAGGAAATAAAGCATGCTTGTTATATAAAGCCTCTAGTTTGGTGCTTTAATAGAGCTCAATTCACATAAATGTGTGTTATATATAAATTTACATTTACCTACTGTATTTAATGTATTATTCACTTTTCCTCTTGGACATTGTTTATACTTTCAGAATTGCATATTGACCAAATCCATAGTAATCTATATAATTAGAGACTTAAATTGAATGTGTAGCCCGGCAGTGCTCTCATCAGCAAGTCATAGACAGACCAGTATTTTTATTTAACAGTGCTGCAAACCTACAGTGAACCAATTTATTTCCTGTGTGCAAAACAATAGCGTGGACCAACAGCAGCCAAAGAACTGATTTTTCTTGGGAATGAGAAGCATGATGTGAAACAAAAATCACTCCTGAATGAACTGAACCTGAATATAGTGCAATATATAGTTAAAGGCTGGCCTATCTGTATTTTATTTATTTATTTTGTTTTAAATCTGGTTATTGCATCATGCACTAAACAACAGCCCGTCCTCATCCATTATTAATAATCCCAAATGCCTCAATAATGATCTTATATAAATGATTAGATGATCCAGAACCAGCAAATTCGACATATAAAGCTTATCTTTATAGCTGAGGCTTTCTTCCTTCAGGGACAGCTTACACTGGTAGTAGCCTACTAAATACAGCATTATGTCCTTAATCTGTGTCCTTAAAAAGGTGTACACACAGCATTGCACATGATAAAGTAAAGATGCTGCAGTTCAGTTTAACACATGATTGTGTGTGTGTGTGTGTGTGTGTGTGCGCGCTTGTTTGTGTCTTTCTGTAGCTTTGATTACAGCAAACAGCCCCCATTATTGGCAGGTTCAGTTAATATTCGCTCTCGAGTTAGACAGAGTTTGATATTACTAGCCTGCATTAGCTGTCATTAATCAGACCCACAGTGGTGTGATCAAGTATCCTTTCCAAGCAACCACTAATTAAATACTTAAGAGCAAATTAGTGTTTTTTTCCCCCCTCCATTCAACTACAGCTTGCTATTTTTACTTCAGCTTAACTAAACAGCACAGATGAGAACAATCCTCCCATTTTGGATGACCGATAGTTTGTTTCTGGTTTTCTCTCAAAGCTATAATTTACCAAATTGCTTTGTGTGCATTGCAGCCTGGTAATGGGTATCATAACTAATTACTCAGACACCTTCACTCGCTACAATTATTTCCAGTTTTATTCCAGCAGTTTTTTTTTATATATTTAATTTCACAAAGCTTACTGTTTGAGGTTAAGGTTAAAGCTCAAAATTTAGGCTCACCACATTTCATTCTGGGTCAGAGCAGAGAGTCTAGCCTACCTAAACCACCGAAACCTGACCCACTTTATTAGTCTGGGTATAAACCCCTCAGCACAAAGCAGTCAACAACAACAAAAAAAGAGATTGTTCCAACCCACAAACCAGGACACCTGGTGTGAGACAGACCTGAACCTAAACTCCTCCTGCTCATCAATATTATCACTCACCCTTTGTAATGCTGCTGAATGGGATTAGGAATCAGGGATTAAGACTACTGCACTGCCCCCGGGCAATGTCTGGCCAAACCACGTTCCAGAATATCTAAGGCTGTCCCCTGTGAGAGAAAGCTAAAAAGGTTCATTTCTAGTGCTGCAAGGTCATCGAACAACTGTATTACATTTTTCAGAGCACAAGTGTAGTTGAAGGCTATTTTACCTCTACCTCTGAGGCCCACCTAGCTCTTCCATCGACACGCTTACACTCCCCATTAGGCTTACCATGCTTCGGCTATTGATTTATTCATTCGCGCTGCAGGTGGTTAATAAGCAGCAAAGCAAAGGGAATGGAGTTTAATTTTTTAGGGACAAGAGACACATGGAGGAAATTGCGGCAGCATGAAAGACAGGACGACTACAGGCCTGAAGGTTACTAATTCTCATCAACAGACTCAATGAATCTAGGCTCATTTGAAATGTTGATGTATTAAACCTTTACCAAGGTTTAAAACATTTACCAAGATGTATACCATGAACTCTGTCCACCCTCCAAGAAATGTATTCATCCAGAATGAAGGTAGTATCACTCTGGACCACACACACATGGCACATACCCTCTTTAAAATTTTACCCCCTGGTCAGTGCTGTAGAACAACAAGCACCAGGACAGGTTCTTCCCCCGGGCCATTCACCTGTTGAACAATGAATCTGCCTCTGAACTCCACCCAGTGCAAAAAAAAAACTACACACTACAAACAAATGCAATACTGTAATATCTCATATATTATATGAGATATGTTATGTTATAACATTTTTGTTTATATTTAATGTTAATGTTTTAGGTCTTTATGTTTCTGTCTTTCCCCAGCACCCTAAAAATTTCCTGTGTGTGAGCGTACTAAGCATATTGTGATTCTGATGTTAGGTAATTAGCTTGCTTTTCATTGGCTACTGTATTATGCTCTCTGTTGTCAATGTAGCATGCTATGCTTGATGTTTTCTTTTCCAGATCTTTGGCACTGAAAAATCCACGGATGTTGCAACTGAACTTGCACACAGCTAAAACTTTGACCCTGTTTTTATATCTATAACATTCTTTGACAAATCTGCTTTTTAGAGAAGACATGTTTTAGCAATACAGTCTTTATTTACTTTCAACACATTCATATTCATTCACATATTTAAGTAAAATTGTGCAGGATAAGCCAAACTGAACTAAAATTTTAGACTGGATTTTTGTAAACACTGATTTTCATTGTGTCTGTGTTGATAAATGCTAATCACGTGTTAAATATCGAGTGCACATACCCAAAGTTAGGTGATACCCACAAAACAACAGAAAAAGCTAGTGCACAGAAAAACCTCTGAGGCAGAAGATAAAGTACTTTTGACTCACGTCTGTAAGAATAAAAAACATACAATTTAGCAGCGTATCCAGTTGAGTCACTGCACTGAAATAGACCACAACGTGGAGAGAAATTACAGAGGTGAATTCAGTTTCTTCTATCCAGTGCAGTATGATTTTTATGATCTTATTCGATTGTTAGAATCTTACTGGAACTCTAGGTGTTATTTCATTGGAAATGTCAGGCCGTGCTTCTGGGGTTTAAAAAATCCTTAAGAGTATTTAATGCTAATGCTGTGTTCAAAATAATATACCGTATATGGCAGAATTTTTAAGAGGTTTGGTGGTATGTTATTTCAAAACAGATCGTAAGTGGTTGGTGGTTTAATGTTCGTTTTGCGATCAACACCCCCCAAAAAAACATCACTAGCCTGTTTGCTGCTCTCCAATCATTTTGTTTATATTGTAAATGAATGTTGACCAGTCTGCGATGTACATGTACATATGAGCCAGATCAAATCGCAAGACACAACTTGTTTAGTAACAAATATCAGTGGGAAACAGTGGGAAAGTGCAATTGTTAAAAACATCACACAGAGTTTCCATTTAGACCTGAATAACAACCCAAACGGAATCCATTAAAAATCCCATAGAAGTGGTCCTAAAGGATATCTATGTCTTGTCCTTATAAGACATTTCCACTAGGAAACTTATAGGTATAGTTCCAAAATTTGATAGAAATTCCAGTTTAAAAGGTCAAAAGAAAATGGACTGACACAAAAACGGAGTAAAAAAGTAATACTGCTAATCAACAGTTTTTCTGCCACCGGGGTGAGCTAAACCATGACAAAGCTTTTTAAATTTGACCATTGCCGTGTCAAACGGAGACGATTTATAAGCCAGCTTTCAACGTATTTGGTTAAAAAAAAATAAACTGTCCTCTGAAATATCTAGTGCCATTATGTGCTAACTCTTCCAGAAGTAATTAATGACAATTTTACAATATTTTATATAAATGTAATACTTCTATAATGTTATTTAGGCCTACACAGGGTTCTCCAAGTTTACAAATGCAGTAACCTGTCACAAATAATAAGATTCAGAGCTGATCAGTCAAGGTTTATATTAGTTAGTCTTCACACACTCAAGAGCAGATGTAGGTAGTGAAAGTTTTCCAAATTCACAAGTTTCCAGGAATACTGAATACACCCAAATGAACGACTTACAGATTAAACTTTGTTCATATCCACCACGATGCCCAGTATTCGGTGAATAAGACATTGCAATTTCTCCAGTTCAAGTTAATTCCACTTTCTTCCACCAGCGAATGTCATGCTAGGATCAAGTTGTTGATTACATTGTGAAATAGATATTAGCTTAATCCAGCTGGACAAGTGGATAAATACAGATTGCCATGTTGATGTTCACAGATTAACTTTGCTTGAATCCTTAAAACAAAAAAGAACATGAAAGAAAAGTGAAAGAAAATTTGAGAAATTTAGAATTTATGCAACCAGGATCCTGGAATTTTGCAGTATTTCCAGAATGCACGTTTTCCAGAACTCCATATAATTGAAAACACTCCTTACTCATGTAGAAAGTTTTCCCAGGTGGCCCCACACACACATCAGGAAATTACCCTTGCGCTTAATAACATGATCCGCCTACTGATGCAGGGCGTGTAATAAATAATCGATTGCGCCCAGCAGGAAGTGTGATGTATTGGTGGTCAGTTAAGCCATCTCAGCATTTCTTCTAAACTTCAGTGACAGAGCAGAGGTCAATAACACACCATGTAAATTCCATCTCGCACTTTAATTCGCACTCGAGACAACACCGTCTGTCCTGCAGCATCGAAACAAATGCTTTGAAAAAGACAAAAAAAAAATAAGCTGCAGGATTTCTGTGCAAAAACAGAGATCAAACCCGGTTGGAACATGAAAGCATGTTCACTTCCCAGATACTGTTTACTTAAAAAAGAAAAAATGTCCAAGGAGAAGTAACCATGGCAACCTGCCTCTCTCCACAGCTCTGAGTTTTAAATTGGTTTAGCATGATATTTTTTTGTCATGTTTTTGCTCAAATCGAGGCGGTTCACAGATGCATAAAGAACATTCCCAAGCATAGGCTCTGATGAGAAATGATTTTCACCACAGGGTTATTAGGATTGATATACATGGCATAAACACATGCTGCTTTGGAAATTGAGCGACTGCAGAAGAAACACACCACACACACACACCACATGTTCAGCCTCCCAAAAAAAAGTTTGAGTGAAAACGTGAATGTAACAGCACAATTTTTTCCTGCCTTTGGGGTGTTGTATTAAATTCAAGGTATTTTTTCTTTTTACTCCAGTAAGGCTTTCCTTGAGGTCAGCAAGAAAGTGAAAGTCCTGAGTAAATGACATGTTATGTGCAAAGCTATCATAACAATCTCAACAGGTGTTAGATATCATGGTAAGATTTCTCACATCTGTCAATCACTCACCCCACACACACACACACGCACAGAGTAATGACTGATGTCCAGGACACGTTTTATCAGACCGTTGTCTCGCTCCACAGCAGGTGGGCGTAGAGATTAACAAAATAACTTGTCAAATAACACTAGCATATAATTTTAGACAAGAAAATGTCTGGTTGTCCATGTATGGGCATGAAAACTAATCCAAACCTTAACACACATACAGACACATACTCAGACACCAAGCAAGATAAAAGCATAGATATGCTGGTACTCAGTTTTGAGATGCATCAATAATGCAAGCACATAGATTTTTTTTTTGTGTTTCTTTCTCCAAAAAAAAAAGGGGGAAAAAAAAAAAAATACAGCTCATCCTTTTTTTATTAGCAACACCAAGCAGCGTAGCAAAAGGCTTGAAAACTCAGAGCCTGGAAACATGCAAGGGCTTCAAGGTAGCTGAACTTGTCACTTTACACTGTATAGGGGATTTCATGGCATGGTGGCGTGATAGAGAGGAAGACAGAGAGAACAATTGTAGTCATCATGTAGCAGAGGGAAGCAGCCTGGAGGACAGGATGCAGATCAGTGGCAATGAAACTGCATTTAATGCAAGAAGCTCTCCATAATTAGGGCTGGAAAATCCAACAGAAATCTAGTGTAGGTGTCATATCACCACCGTTCTATGAATCGTACAATTTATTATTATTATTATTATTATTATTATTATTATTATTATTATTATTATTTACACACGCAGTGCTACAGCACTCACTTCCTTATTCCCATTGTTCTGTCTTTTGTGTAGATCCGCACATATGTTCTGATTCATTTTGGTTTACCTCTTAGTTTGTCTATTTAAACCCTTGTGTGTCTTCTGTTCATCGTGAAATATTCCATCTGTTTTTCTCGCAATCTGTCGATACCAAGCTTTTTTGGATTGTTCACATTGCTGTTTTATTTTTGCCTCTATCCGTTTCTGGACATCCTCTTCGTAGTTCGCACAACATATGCCTGTTTTAATGATTTTGAAATTGTCTACTTTGAAATTGCTAATAAACTGCTCACTATGTTCCTGGATGATGGTTCTAACATTTACTCTTTCAATTCATTTAACTTTTTTTTTTTTTTTTTTTTATGTATAAATTATTCTAAATTATATCAAGTGACTTTTTAACCCGAAAAACAACATGTAAATTAAAATGAACTTTAGCCCTATTCAGATCGGATTAGTTTATCAGGGGACGGCTGTTTTCGGAACATCCAGTGAACAACAACGAGCGCAGGCGCAGTGATTTTTTAATGGGTTGTATTCTATATGAAGTCAGATCTTTGATCAGAAGATTATGATCCTTACGTAACAAGGAGTCCAAGTGGTTGAAAAGGCAATAGTGTATTGAAGAGATGCTAGCTCTTGTTTCAAAAACAAAAGAAGGAAGTGGAAGTGAACCTAGGAAGTGTTTAATATCTTGGTAAGTGTCACTATGACACAGTATAAGACTAAATATAACAATCAGCAGCAGTCAAACATCTGCTTTTCCAAAGCAAAGTGACATCTGCGTAGAAATAAATGTGTATATCTGACTTCTCAGAGGAGAAAAACACAGACATGGCTAATCCAGAAGGAAATATATTCATAGAGTAAAATGTAAAAATAGCAAATTGCCTATTTTATTTTTTCTCTTTTTTTAATTTAATAGGACTAATAGAAATATCATTTTAATCTCATCCAGATAAAGTTTTTTTTTTTACCTTCTTAATATCAAACCTATAGTAATAGTAATGTAGCAAGTAAAATTAAAGTGAATAAAACATTAAATCACTAACATTTTAGGTGGAAAATTACTTGGCTTTTTTTATTCTGATGACCAAAATAATGCAAAAATACAGTATTTTAAACAAATATAGTAATTAGGTAGGTTAAGTCAGACGTGATATGTCTTGGAGTTTTTTGTTGCTGTTGTTTTTATTTCAAAGTTTGTGTAGAAATCTATGACGGAAATAGAAAAAATATGTCCAAGACAATCAGCCATATTGGATTGCAAAGAACAACACTTGTAGCAGTGGTATGAAAGTAATTCCACTCAGTGAAATTGCTTTCATTTGTTGAATTTCTAATTTTGCAAGATTAAAGTGATTAAAAATAAAGAGCGTAGAAGTTGATGAGCTCTTATAGCATCAAGAACAGCAGATGCCTAGCAACAACATGTCTAGGCTATGACGATCTATAATCTATAATCATAACACACCATAAGCACAACAGATGCTTTATTTTATTTATTTATTTTTCTGTTCAATCTTCCAGCTCTTCGGATGGAAACGAGGACAGTTAGGATGCATCATCATGTGTCCCCCCCACCTCTGGTTCTACTCCACATTCCCACTAGTGCATGTGTCCCTCTGTGACTCCCTAGGCTTGGCCAATGCCAGAGAGACACATTCTCGCCTCTGATGCCACGATGGGCACTGCCTGAAATGTCACCATCTGTCACCTTAGAGTGTGTGAAGACAAAATGTCCCCTCTTAGCAGCAGCTTAATGGAGCAGCTGTATGGGAGAAGAAAAAAAAAGGTCTCCATATCCCCTCAGCAAAGCTAGAATATTTATCAGGGCGACTTGCTCTCCCCTGGCCTGTTCTCTTCTGTGCTCGCTCACAGTGTTCATTAGCAGCCCTGTTACACAACCCCTCCTTCCCGTCTTAGCCACAATAGGCGTCGCTTTAGAAGTAGCGTCTGACCCAACTCTCCGACAGTGACAAGCTTCTCAAAAAAAAAACAAAAAAATCCAATTTATTTCAGCATGAGCCAGGACTCTGGGCTGTGTGCTCTGATGCTATCTGAGGAACGTCTATAGATAGAAAGAAAACAAACTTACTGAGCTTCGGTTACTTTCTGGGCCAAATTTTTTTGCATGTTCATGCTGTCATGTGGATTTTTTGTCACCTTTATGAAACATGGTTCAGAGGTGAGCTGGGTGAGCTACACTTTCCAAACACTAAAAGGTACTAAATGGCACCATCCATTGTCACCCTCAAGCATTCACCTTTTCTGCATTCAGGATTTTTTTTTTAATTAAGGTTGTATGTAGTGCACTCATAAATTACTTTAAAAGGTGATTACAGTCCAATTAAGCTGCTTAACTCTTTTTTACCAGGGGCCAAAAATGGAATTTGTGCCTATTTTGTTCTGTCCATTTTCAGCCTCAGTCTTTGTCCATGTCACAGTCCACAGTGGAGGTTAATGGCTCAGATGAAAGTAGACACTCAGGGCTTGTGGTGCTTCATAAGTATTTCTGTTTTTACCCAACCTCCTAGAGGCGATATCTTTGTAAACAAATTTTTACAAAATCCAAAAGGGTTATTTATTTATTGTCTTTAAAGTAAATGATGATATCAAACTCTCTGAGATGCCCTAAGTGCTTGTTCAGAAGCATCTAAAATTTGAAGGTGTCAAACCACTAAAATTTTGTGTACGGTTATCCAACAGATGGAAAGTATCCCACACCGGAAGCCAACAGAGTCCTGAATCTGTGGCGATAAATACATTTGTTTATACTGATTGATAAGTCGATTTTCAGAAACGGAGTGCACTGGTAAAAAGGGATAAACTGTTTTTTTAACGATTTACTACTGTATATAGGTGAAATGGTATTAAAGGTACCACCCCATGCTTGGTCAGAAGGTGTTGGAGTGTATTGTTATCTATAATAGCAGCTTTCCAAGGTTTATATCAAGGCACTCATTCTAATATGGTACTGTTTCCCTAGTAACCACATACACAGAGACTTACACAGCATGGCCTACCTGACATAATCAAATTATGAGGTTTCAATGTAGCTACAGTATAAATGGATGAACGTATGATAAAATTGTCACAAAATTGTTGTCATGTAGGAAGATTAAATCATTACAATAACAAATAACAATAACTCAGCTTCGTTTCATCACCCCAGTGTTGATTAGTTTCTCTAACATTTCAACCTTTTTTATTATATTTGTTTTATTTACTACTTTACACATGTTTCTTAACCAACAGCTGGCATTGATTTATAAATACTATTTTTGATTCACTATTATTAATGGACTTTTACCTAGTGAAGAAAATTTCTTTGAGAAAAAATGTTTAAACTGTAGCTGCTTACAGACAGGCAAAAATTATAATAAATAAAATAAAATAAAATAATGCAGACTAAAAGTTTTATTAAAGGACAAAATTAAGCAAAGGTAAAAACTCGACAGGAAAATAAATAAATCATTAAACAAGAACTAGGCAAAAGCCACAGCATAAGGTTTGGCAGTTATTACATGAGAGAAATAAATGAAAAGTATTACGTGAGTGAGTGTCCTTTATGTGTGTTTTATCAAACGTCTGTGACATTATATCACAATTTTAAAGTAAACATCTTTATTGAATATGTATTGCTGGAAAATATGAATCAAACTAACATGAATCGAGCTTGTGCTTCTATAGAATAGGCCAAATGTGCTAATTCTTTTATTTCCCCCCTACTCTATCATGCATTACATGAGTGGGTGTGATGCACATCAGCGTACGGCCCTCATCACTGGATTGACTCATCAAGTGTCCTCAGTGTATCCAGTGCATTATGTCCACCAGATTGTCTTGTCATGTGTCCTCCACGCTCTATCAAGTCACGTCGAATTTTCCTAGCCTTTCTAACTGTATTGCCAAGCTGCCATCAGAGAAGTCAAACATCATCAAGGCAAAGCGAAGGGATGCGAAGTGATGACAATGCTAATGCACTCATGTCCTCTTGTTACGGTGAAAACAGCACGCTTCATCCCTGCCACACTCTGTGCCAAAGCAGACATGCAAATGGCAACCCGGCATTCACGCACATTAATGTGCTGGGGGCTGGCAGCTTTAGATTAAAGCAAATGCTATTCTGAGTGAAGAGCGCTACAAACACATCCCCGATGTGCAGGGGAACGGCAAGAGGGGCATGGTCATTTTAGGCTTTCTAAATGCTGCAATCTCATTTGCAACACTGAACGAATCTTTTAGACAGAGAAGCAAGCACACCCTGCAGGAAATGGCGGAAAAGTTTAGATAGGAGATGTCATGGGGGACATAATCCTTAAGAACTAGGACTTAAAACACATATTCAAAATTATCCTGGAAAAGTAGGCGAGGCAGCCGGAGACATGCAGGCGTTTAATTTGGGATCGGGTAGCCTACTTCAGATTTGGTTACAAAATCACCTGGTACATACAAGCAACTCTTTATGTTCAGATCCCACAGATTTCCTTCGCTGCTTTATTGTACTTGCAAATTCCCCATCGCTATTCTAAGAGTCACTGCAATACTTTTGCAATTATGCGTAATGTACTGATAATTATTAGTTAAAGTGAAGCTCATCAGCTAAACGCTTTGAAGTCTAAGAGACGGAGTCAAAATGACCAGAAAATCCTGGAGAATCATTTGCTCAGTCGGCACTGCAGTCTAATGAGTTTTCTTTTTTAGAATAGCTAAAAGTGGAACTAATTCAATAAACAGTAACGCACTTCATTCGTTTATTGTCTTTATTCGTTCAACTTTATCGTTTTATGGTCATGTTGGATCAGGAGCTATCCCAGGAATACTGGGTGCAAGAATTCACCCAGGATGGGATACCAATCCATCACACACTTACATTTTTAAATCATTTTATACAACTGAGCAATTGAGGGTTAAGGGCTTTGCTCAGGGGCCTGGCCGTGGCAGCTTGGTGGACCTGGGATTTAAACTTACACCCTTCAGATCAGTAGGCCAACACCTTAACCACTAAGCAGAGAATTTGGTAAAAGAGGGACCCTGGAGACACCATGCTGCTGCATAAACATATAACTGTATTACTTAACATTTTATAGAATATCACCTTTCATTATTTATGTTCAAATTGGGATTTAGTTCATTTCTCTTCTCTGACCACTTAAAGAGTGAATCCAAGGGGGTGTCAATTATGGCCAAACATATCAACCATCATCCATCACTCTGCACTGTGGGATCATTTGGACATTGGGATCACTGTACTCAAAATTGAGGTCCTGCAAAATCATCCTCAGGTTATAGATAAAGGGTTTTTCATCAGTTTCCTGAAGGTAGAAAAGTATATGCCAAAGTCAAACAGATTGGATATTTAAAGACTGAACCATCTCCTTTAATGACTCTTAAAGTCAATCATATGCTGACATTGACAATATCAAAGTCAAAACTAAAGGAATATAAGCAAGGTTGTAGGAGGTGAGCCTCAGAGCATTATTAGTGCTCATAACGGAGTGCTCATACTTCTACATCTAGTCTCAGACGGTGGCAGAACCTTAACTGATGCCATAGGGTACAGTTTAGCATTTTTGTATTGTGCATAAAAAATTTCTCCTGCGCCGAGCATTGCGATACCCTCCAGAGGAATGTAAATCGGACGCACAAAAAACCTGGTCAGGTACAACATGAGACGGTGGAGTTAAAAGCCACAGAGATATGAAGTAGCCAAAGTGAGGCGAGGTTTTATTGAGGTCAGGAGTCATGCAAAAATAAGGATTGAGGCTTCGTCCTTGGCAGAGGAGATTTTTTTCATCTGCACCGTCATGTGGTTTGAAATCCTAAATATCAAAGATTTTTTTGCACTGATAAAAACATCTATGAAGCTAGATGTAGTTTTCATCAAGAAAACTGAACATGTAGTGAGACGATGCAGCTGAAGCCAGAAACATATAGAGCACATATAGAAAAAGTGCTCTCTAAGCAGAAACAACATTCAACAAACAATATGACATAATTGCGAAGCAATCAGGTGTCACACGGAGGCTTCGTTCGCATACACATGACCACCGGCTAAACTCTGTGTCAGCACACGGTATGCCGCAATGATTGGTCACTACAAACAAGCCATGTCTAAATTGATTCATTGAAACATCACAGGATGTTAAACTCGGCATCCTTAACCCTCGATTTATTTAATGGTCTTGCATTCCACCTTTGCACTTATGTGTCTTTTTCTTGTCTCTTTAGAAATATGGGACAGAATAGCAGTAGATACTAAGTGGTGCAACATAACATTTCAATTAGGGATCAAAAATTTCAATGCAACAGCCATCAACGGCCAGGAATTCCTAGAGAGCAAAATTGTCCATGCCTTCTGGGTGGGAGAAATGGCAGTCTCCTATCAATCAATGGGACATGAGCACAGGCCTCTGTGTTTCTTGTATATGGAAGAGGGTAGAAACTTGTGAGCATGGACAGTTGTTTTGGATGAAGCACTCACTAGTTTCAACCTCCCACTGTCCTCGTTTAGGAGCTAGGCAGAGGATGAAAACAATCAAAATCAGGAAAAGGAAAATAAAAGTTCTTTCTCTCCCACATGATCTTTAGTTTGCTTTTAAACGACTTGCCATAGTTTATATTATATATTCTGGAAATGGTTGTGATCTACTGTATGCAAAAGTACCACCTTCACTGCTGGAGAACTCCAACATGAACCCACTGAAAAGTACACAAGCTTATAAGCCTGTGAAAGTGCTTTCTTCTTATCTTCCCGCAGCCAAACGTCATCTCCTTGAATGCTGGCAACAAAGCCTTGAAGCAGAAGAAAGGAGCTAGAAAGAAGCATGTATGCTAATCTTGCTGTGGATGCTACCATCTTAGCTCTCAAGGAGCAATTTCTCACCCAGGGTGAGGTAAGAGAGAAGTTTGGTGTAGTGACAAACTTCTACAGTCTGTCACACCAGGAGTTGAAGAAGCAGTGTGAAGCCCTTGGGAACACACTGAGCTACGGGGGACAGTATGACATAGACAGAGGAGAGCTGGAAAGGGATTCCAAATTTTAGCTGATTAACAATCCTATTCTTGTACCTATGTTTATAAAAACACATGAGTTGAGCTCGGAGTTGATGCTCTGATGCTCTTATGAGCATAAAGAGTAAAAAAGAAACTTTAAGACGAAACACATCTATATTTTTAACTTTGATACGTCTGTAATTGCTCATTTCTATTTATTTATTCTGCCTGTTGACTTTGGCTCAACGAAGGCACCACCACATATTTTTCTTCCTTCATATCTCCTTTATTTATGATGGTTTTTCATATTTGTTTCTTTTTATTTCAGTTTATTGCCTCTGCCTCAGGGAAGTCCCCACATGTTTGTATTTATTGACTTCCTTCCCCTCCGTTTGAAATAATAAAAATAATTTTGAGACTTTTGATTGTCTGCAGAATTAGTAAGTCAAGTCAATTTAGTTTCAACCGTATTATTGTGCCGGATTCAGAGATGATGAGTAGAGTTGGACTGAAACTGGTGTTTCGAGATAAAGCTTGCTCGAGGCGCCTGCGTCACTTAACTCATTTGGACATAAAGCAAACTAGTTATAACATGGTTTCTACGGAATCACATGCAAATCCAATCAAACCCTGCCTGATTATAGATATACATTACAACATTAAAAGAGGCCTTCGGGATAATTTTATTTAATAATTTTATACAATAGCACTTCAAGCTCCAATCTGATTGGCCGGAAGGTATAGGTTCATTTTCAGCAGCAGTATTACTGTGATTTAAACTGATCGTTTATATTAACCTGCTTCTTCTAATATGGTATTGTTTCTATAGTAACAGGTGACAGAAGATCATCATAATAACATTAATTATAATTCTTTGGATAATTCTTTGGATATTAAACAGATTTTTTTTAAAAATGTGTTATGGGCTATTTAAGGAAAACCAGCGGATCATGTTATCATGATATGTGAAGTTGTTTATTTAATATTTTTGCAAGGAGTCTGCAACATCAGTATGCTTTCTGGTAGAATCTCCAGTATGTTATGGGAGGGAGGGAGGGAGGGAGGGAGGGAGGAAGGAAGGAAGGAAGGAAGGAAGGAAGGAAGGAAGGGAAAGAAAAGGACAGGACAGGGGAGGAAGGAAGGAAGGAAGGAAGGAAGGAAGGAAGGAAGGAAGGAAGGAAGGAAGGAAGGACGGAAAAAGAAAGAAGGCTGGTGAGGGAATTACTGTCTATAGCTGCTATAACTGAAGTGATAACAGGAATAGCAGATGATCCATAATGTTAAACATACTATAAATTGTTTACAACATTAAAAGAAATGTAATAGTTTGCCATGCTGTGAGATGAATAAACATCTTGGGACATGCTGTTATTGGAAAATAATAAACTTTGTGGTGGTAATAGTAATTCCATTCCGCTTCAGATCACCTCACATCACATTATCCCGCATCGTTCATTGTTTTTCTCTAACAGCACACCTATAATCATCTTGTTTTATTCCATACATATCTCACTTGGCCAGTGTTTTAAAATGACTCATATTACTCGGTGACATGTATAGTATTCTAGCTCTAATACACACCGCAAGCCTGATGAAGGGAGGTGATGCTCTGCACACTGCACGTCTCACCTCCTCTGCTTATTACACGGTCATAGCCAGAACCGCACAGGCCATAAAGCTAAAGCCATATTTCAGAGAGAGTCCGCTGGGAATGAGCGGCTGTACCACAAACCTTGCATAACCATCCCTCTTTTCTTCCCTCCCTCCCTTTCCAAGTCACACTCCCTCGATCTTATGTACCATGCATTACTCTGAATGATGCAGGAAGGGAAAAAAAAAAAAAAGAACAGGGATGGAGGTGATGGTGTTGAGGAACTGAAAGAGAGAAAGAGTGCTAAATTAAACCTCTGTGTAGCGACGGGGGAATGAACCTCATTTGGAAAGAAACAGGGGAGGGGAAAAAAAAAGAGCACAGGCCATCGCAGGCACACATCCACACTCCAGCTATAAGAATGGAGAGCGTGAAGCTGAATCTCAATTACAAAGCCTTCGAACGAAACTTAATTTAGAGATCTGGAGGTCCGCGTATGCTGCCCTCTCGCTGTCATTAACACAAACAGCTATAAGGTGTTTCCAGAGGGAGAGAAAGACTATAACACACTCTCTATAATCACCCTCCTCTTAATTCTTTCTCACACACTGCATTACCCAAATAACGCCACGGTGAAAGGAACGTTACAAAAAAGAAATAGAAAGCCTCCTAACATTAGTGCTAAATTAAACCTCTGAATTAAAGTAGCACCAGGAGAATACAGCTCATTTGAAAAGAAAGAGAACCGAAAGGAGGGTTGAGAAAAGATGGCAGGAATAGAGGAAAAGGTGAGATTAAATAAAAGTCAGGGAGACAATTCTTATATATACGGAAAACCTAAAAACCTTTGTTTCCTCCAGTGTGTATTTAATTGTTTCTTTTTGCAAAAAGGATGAAAGAGAGCTCTAACAAAGCCTGATTCTAGTCATAGGACCCTTGTGCTTGGTCACAGCTGGCAAACGTGGAGCTGCTGTAGATTTCCCATGGTAAAGAGATTTTTTTTTTTTCTCATGCTATTCTGAGCCATGGTGGAAATAAAACACTTTAATTCTCCTGTTCTGTTCATGAGGGGTAGCAATGGCATGAATCTTTGATATTCTAGCAACACATCTAACGTTTATTTTAGAACGTCTAAAGTATATTTACAATACAAGCAATACAAATATTATTCAATAAATGGACGTGCAAAAAATTCCTTTCTGATACGAGGTATGAGAGAGAATGTGTATGCTGAAAGGTAATAGATCTCAATATTTTACGCTCAGATGACAAAATGACTGGATCTGTCAAATAATTACGATTTCTTTTTCATTCATTTGATTAAAAATACAGACTTGCACATTACAGAAACTCAATATTGACAGAGGTGTTAGCCATCTTTAGTTAGCTTTACTTAATCTTCACTGAGTCACCTAATAAACCATCATTAACCAAAATCAATGTGTGCTTTAAGGTGCTAACTTTAATTTACCCCCCCCCCATAACTGTTCAATTTGAGTACAGAATCTCAATCTGGATATTAACTTTTTAACTAAAATAGGATTTAATTGGATTTATAATACTTTTATCAGCTCTTCTTCCACCAAACTTGTTGAAATTTTACAATGTTCATCCCCCACTTAACTGTTTTAATCCAGCATTTTTTTTTTTTTGCGGGGGGGGGGGGGGGATTTCCTGCATGAACAGCCATGTTCTGGTCTTTCCACAGCAATACATTTGGGTGAAGTCCTGAACTCTGGCCACTTTTGTGTCATCCACCTTCTACTAAATGTAAGGTGACCAACCAGGACCGAACATTCTACTTAAAATGTTTTGAGTCCCTTCAACTGTTGCAAGCAATCCAGGCAGTGAAGCAGCAAAGAACCATCATGCACCTCCACTGTGCTTCACAGTTAGGATGAAGTATTCATGACCTTGTGCAAGCTTAAGACATGCAGTAAAATTTAAATAAATTAGCAGGATTATTGTGAGTACAATGAATACAGTGTTACAATCATGATGAAGGCCTCAGTCACATGGACACGTCTTTCTTAAGAAGGGCAGACTCAGAGCAATCAGACATTAATTTTCATTTTATAGGGGCAGGGCACCAACTCTACAACCCACACCTTCAATTTCACCTCACTAATTGTCACTAACACTGAGGTCTGACTCCCGAAGTTATTATCCCAAAGGTTTGCAGACTTAAGACCCAGGCTTAAAATGTGCAGAAAGAGTAACATCCCACGCTATTTTCTCTTGTTTCTATAGCCCATGAGCATCCTGTCTCTGCCCCCGCACTGTCATTGGTGCGTTTCCTGATTGTGTCCAAGTGTTCCTTGATTAGTTTGTCTCTTTATCCAACCTGTAGCGTTCTTTATCTCGCCGCAAAGCCTCATCGATGTTATCATGCATTACTGAGCCTTGTTTTCCCCTATTCTCCTTACTTCCTTGTTATATCTGTTATCTAGTATTGACCCTATTCACGTTTTTTGATCCTTGTTCATGATTATAGACAGCTTTTTCTTGGGAACTACCCTCTGCCTGGAATTATGACAAGTACTGTATTACCCTAAATAAAACCCTAAGCCTCTTCACTCAAACCTCTTCCTCCTTCACTCACTTGAGAAGTTTTCTTGCAGCCGTACATATAAAATTTGTTTTTCTATTCTGATAAGTGTGCACATTTTTCTCATCTTTCATATTAGTTTAATGCCAGCACATTTGATATTCATGTATTCCTGCCATCAGATTCAGACATGGATTTTTTTCCTGCCCTACCACATTGTTTGTTGCAAGGCAACCCACACCTCCTTTCTTACAATACCCTGTTATGCAATGTAAGATTGAAGCCAATTTCAGCAGAACACAAATGTGGAATAGATTTCTTTGAAAGTTTTGACTGTGAATGTGTAAAGCGGTATTGAGTAGGATGTGTTCAGGGGGGTGAGTGTGGCAGAGGGTGTTGGCTAAGAAAATGATCTACATGCATGATGTGCAAAGGCTGCTGGTTGCTGCCAAGGTCTGTCTTCAGTATGACTGGATTGATGTGCCGGCATTGAGAAAACTCTCTTGCTATCTCGTTTTTTTGTTTTTTGTCTCTAAGGGGGTGTCACTTAAAGAATATGCATTTTTTTTCCATTATAACATTCAGGTTTTACTAAACAGACACTTAAAATTTTCATTAAAAGCGGTGAATGAAACCATCAATATTCTCTCTTTCTCTCTCTTACCCTAAACCCCTTTTATTAACTGACAGGAACAAGAGATGATGTTGAAGTATGACAAAAAATGTTACACCCACAGGCCACCCTGTGAGCTCCAGGGCTCATATGAAGGTCAAATCCAACTGATCCTGATCAGTCACACACTACCAGACAGACACCTGGGCTGCTATCTCAGCTTGAGCCAAATGTGAAAGTCCACTTTGGTGCTAGAGAATTCTAATTGGAGTCCATAAAATGAGTGACCATCCTCATTACAAGTCCGTCTACATTCCCTATTTATTGCACAGTACTCACCAACTGTTCAGCATTTAGTGAGTAAACAAAGTAGCAAAGAGTTGCAATAAAACCTGAAGTGCAACAAGATGGTAAATCTTCAGTAAATATGCTAGTTAGGGTCGCTGTGCAGCGATCTGGAGGCTACCCCGGGAATACTGGATGTGAGACGGAAACTCAACCTGGATGGATGGAACGCAGGGACATTGCAGAACAGACACCAACAAGCAAAACAGTATTTCAGCCAATTCCATTTCAGTTTGGTAGATGCATTATGGGAACTGAGGTCTGAAATGATCACAAAGGAATCAAAATTAGATTAGTGTAAAGGTCAAACAGGTAGATTAAATATGCAGGGCCAAATTAAATTCAAATGACACCCAAAAGCAAGCAACATCTCAAACAAGAAATGATAAAGTAATTCATACTCTCTAATGTTCTCACTGTATCTTCTACATTTCCCAGGTTTTTTTTTTTTTTTCCATGTTGGCAATTCATGATATCTCATTTAAATATATCCCAGATATCTTCTCTCCATTTCTGGCAGCTCTGAGATGGCTGTCTTGATGTGGACACTGGTAATATTTTCATATCACCATGTGTCCTCCATACTGTTGCAACCATGATGCAAAGAGCTGAATAAACATAGAAACGTATCACTAATTTGCCAGTATCTCTTCCAGACACACTGATCCTGGTCTTTGGGACAATCAGAATCCATTTTCCCGTATTGCATTGCATGTTCATACATGAAATTATGTATGATGGAAGAAAGTATACCCAAAGATATCAGTTTAGCCATCTTTTGGATTTTCTCATGTTCCTGCCATTTCCTTGTGGGTTCCCTCCAGTTTTATTCACTTTTCCCAAAAACATGAAAATAGTCAGATTGGCTAAGGACCAAAATTCGTCTCTAAGGGTAAATATGTGTTTGTGTGTGTGGTGCCCTGTGATGGCTGGTATCCCATACAGGGTGTATTTCTTCCTCATATCCAGTATTCCTGCAATAGGCTCCAGATCCATATGATTCAATAAATTAATGAAAATATCATGCCTACAGGGAGATGTATGTAATATTTCTGATGTGCAACTGTCCAATCCAGCTTTTTGTTCTTTGCTGACCCCAACATGGTTTTCTGCTATAGGTCAGCTGCCTCAAGTTTTACCATGTTGTACATTTGTAGATGCTTTTGCGCCTCCCACAGTTGTATAGAGTCTTCTGTGTTGACCTCTCAAATGAACAAGACATTTCCTATCTGCAGAACTACTGCTCACTGGATGTTTTTTTTTTCTTTATTGTGACTGTGGAGCAAATTCCAGGAGATTCTAGAAATATCAATATCAAACCAGCCTGACTGGAACCAACAACAATCATGCCATGATCAATGAGTTCAATTAAATTTGAGAAATGGACATTTTCACAAAGCAGCTTTACATAAATATATCAATTCAGGTAATAAATTTATCCCTAATCAGCAAGCCAGAGGCAACTTTGGCAAGGAAAAACTCCATAAGATGACATAAGGAAGAGATCTCGAGAGGAACCAGACCCAAAACGCTCTCCTCCTCATGACACCAGAAACTAATTTTTTATCACATTTTTCCCAAAGCTGCTGGCCCACACCTGCCTGATTTTATGCACTGCACTACTGCTTCCATATGTTTGGCTGATTAAATAATTCCATGCACACATAGGTGTACTAGTGTTCCTAATAAAGTTCTCAGTGAGTATGTATGAATACATGGAGCAAGGTGAACTAAAATTCCAAACATGGAGATTTGAATAAAACCACATTGTTATTCTTGAAAGATAAATGAGAGTCAGTATATAAATACATACCTAATAAAAATGCCTGGACATGCATTGTAAAAATATTTTCTCTCCTGCTCCAGTGAAACCTTTTGACTCTTATTAATGAAGAATAATGCAGTCTTGTTTGTGAAATATAGCAGCCATGCAGGATTATTTTTATGTCTCTATTATGCAGTTTAATGGTTGCTATCAATGTAACAGTAGGCAGGTTTTGTCAGACAGGCTGATAAATGTGAGGAGAACCACAGCAGAACATGTTCATTTGTGAAACACACGTGACAGTTTTCTTTCTTTCTTACACACACACACACACACACAGTCTTTCCATTACCAAAGGTGAGCCAATGTCACCAAATCCCAACTTGGAACTTACATCAAATGAGACCAGCTTCTATTCTCAAGCCTGCCAGCAAACCAGGAGACCCGGTGATCCATCAAATGAGAGAAAACAACGTGCAGAGGAGAGTCCCGGCCAGAGCGGGAGGATTAAAAGGATGGGGTGGGGGGAGGAAACGAGCCTCGTGGCCATGCCTTTATCGCTCAGTGCAGAAAGGCTGCTCCATGCCGTGCTTACCACTGACCTGAGGATGAATTTACGGGAGCGCTTCGATCCATAAGTGTGGCCAGATCGGTCTGCTAGATAATGTGAGGGTCTCTTTCTCAACTGCTGTGCTGTCAGGATTTGTCAATATGGCTCCGTCCCAATTTCATTCACCCTCATAGAGAACCCTTCTTAGTTTGACAGCATAGAAGTGATACCGTAGACAGGGGCACTAAATTAACCAAACCACATCTGTACTGATATGACTTGTCAATTTTATTATAATCTAATCCTTTGCCACAGTTTATAATACATACTATGTGTAAAGAACTCCCTGTTTACCCAAACATGTATAATTGGCTAGAATTGTAAGATTTGTGATCGATTATTCTACCACAAATTTTTTGGTTAGTGCTGTATTTTTGTTGCTTTTTATTGCTTCTTTAAGAACTGGTAGTTCAGTGATTAAGGTCTTTGACTACTCATTGTGTTTTTTAGTAAAACCTGATTATAATAATGAAACATAATAACCAAAAAATGCATATTCTTTAAGTGTCATCTCCTTACAGACAAAAAGACGAGACAGCAAGAGAGTGCTTGTGAATTCAAATCCCAGGTTTTTACTGTTGGGCCCTTGAGCAAGGCCCTTAACCCTCAATTGCTCAGTTGTATTTAAAAAAAAAAAAAGATAAAATGTAGGTCGCTCTGGATAAAGGCATCTGCCAAATGCCACAAATGTAAGAATCTACCAGTTGTATGCCACTCACATTACTATCATGGTTATGATGATGTTTAATAAGAGAAAATTTTCAATGAAAGGATAACAAAGAAAAGAAAGAGCATGGGAAAAGTGCCAGAGCCTCTTTTCTCACTCACCATTTTCCAGTGACATTCAATGGCATAATAATGAGAAATCCAATGAAAAAGGAAGAGAGGCAGCTCCTGTTACACTCCAAAATGCAATGCACTTGCGCTTAGTTACACCGTAGACTTGGCTCGGCTAGTTAGCGATTTACGCCAAGCATGATGGATTTGACATTGTTATTACCACAAAAGGTGAAGCTCTGGAAGCTATTCTATTTGCCAAGGACTTTTGACATTGCGAGCAATGTTAGAAACTGTTGAAAGAACTTTAAACCAAAAGGTCAGCTCGGGATTTCGGCATAAAACAAATGTCAAGATCGTTCGCTGATTAAAAATACTAATATGCAAGTCATCCAGAGTGGATATTTCCTGGAATGCTGACTTCGCTGGAATAAATAAGGGAACAGATGTTTTTATGCTGACTCATTGGTGGTCATGGAATACCACCACCCTGCACGTGTTACTGGTTTTTCTCTCCTCTAATTAAAAAGCTTGTTAATTAGTTGATGAGTTGAATGAGGTGAGCTGGGAACAGGGAGTGAGAAACTCTGGTCTCCAGCAACAATAACAATATAGCAATCAATTAGATAGCATTCAGATAGCAAATAACAATTCTTTCTTTACCATTCTAACAGACCATTGGCATGGCTAAGTAAATATTAGCTTGTGAAGGCAAATAAATGGCAAAAACAACTTTTTCTCTACCATTTGTGAGCATTTGCATCTGATAACACCATAGGCAGCCATGATCCCTGAACGTAGAAATGACAAGTTGGAAATAAAATTTGACAGTTTTGCCTTCCTCGAGTCTAATGGAGATGCTGCCAGCAGGCCTTGCCTAGCAGTGAGGCACTACCAGCAGAGACACACTTCAGATGCAAGAAAAACAAAAGCAGCAGCAAAAGAGCAACAGACAGCCCTAGATGGGCTGATCCACAGCGTCACTGCACTTCCTGCAGGCACATAAACAGCATGCTAATTAACCATACACTTAATACCACCAGGGGCTGTTTGTGGCTATTAAACGTGTTAATTAAGATAGACGTGACCTTATGGCATCCTATGTGTGCTTCTTTTGGCTTTTCTACATACTGCATTCTTACACGCTTTACTGACCGAATCAAATCATTTTTCACAGCTCATATCGTGATGCTAAAAGGCAGATTGCAGCGTCTTTACAGTCAGCAAGGAAAAAATGGCAGCTTTTCTCATTACATGAGCATGCGAAGAATGTGAAGGTAACTACAGTGCACACACTAAGTGCTTTAAATCGCACAGTTGATTAAGGTTATGTGGAATCACAGATGGGTGAAGAGGTTAAGAGGAAAAGGAGATAGGATAGAGACAAAGAGAGACAAGGAAATAAATGAAACAGAAAGTAAGAGTGAGAAGACTGACAGAGAGAGAGAGAGAGAGAGAGAGCATAAGGAAGAGAAAGGTGACTATGTTTGTTGCCGTAAGTGTTGCCTGGATCCCAAATGTTCCCGAATCAGCAAAAATGAATGAAAAGGTAAGAGTTGAGCAGAGATTGTCAGCAGTCCAGATCTGAAAATGTCACTGCCTATTTCCTCTGGTCTCCACTCAGCTAGTTTATATCTCTGTCATTTTCTCTCCCTCTCTCCCATTTTCGGGCCCTATACATTAAGAAACAACATAACACTACCTAGCTCTATCTGCACCTCTTTAATGAGTCAAATATATTTGTCTGTGGGGAACGGTGGTTTAGGGGTTAGCACATTTGCCACTGGGGATGGGGGTTTAATTCCTGCCTTTTCCCTCTGCGTTTGGGGTTTGCATGTTTTCCCCATGCTTCATGATTTCCTCTGGGTACTCTGATTTCCTCCTCCAGTCTAAAGACATAACTTTTAGTCTGACTGGCAACTCTAAATAGTGTGTGTGTGTGTGTATGGGGGTGATTTTATGCCCTGCAATTGGCTGGTGTTGCATCCAAGGTGTCCCCTGCCTCGTACCCTGAGTCCCCCTGGGATAGACTCCAGGTTCCCCTGTGTAGGATAAGCAGTACAGGAAATAGCTAGATATTGTTATCTGTATATTTATTCATATTCCAGGGCTGCTGAAAATAAGCGATATGCCGCACAGAGAATATAAGAACAAAAAGTAATTTGTAGACCATAACTTTATTCGAACTTTTACAGATCCCTGAGCTCAGCTACATAACATGATTTTATAACTGGTCTCAACCAAAGACCCCATGAAACTGTCTGGCAAAATGGAAACCATCTTCCAAAATAAGGATGACCCAAATCAGGGAACTGTGGTTTACAGTTGACAATAAAAGATTTACTTGTTACATTACAGGAAAATAAAAAAAAAAATTCTGAGGGACACACTATAGAATAAATCAGACTATGAAGGTGGGATCCAGTGCTGCTGCTAATCTATATGCGGTCCTTCAAGCAACATTTCATTGTAATATGCGTATGAAAAATGATGAAAACCATGTGCAATGAACTTAGCCCTTTCTAGGAGTTCACTGGAGCTCCTTTCCTCTGGCGGAATGGAAATTTTCAATCATTCCAATTTCGGGACATTTTCAATCAGGATATAAATGAAAGAAATACTTTTATCGCAAGTACATTATATGATTAGTCAGGACACTGTTGGGTTTCTGTGTATAGAGTATCCTGACTTTGTGTTTAGCTGCTGCTGAGCAGGGCAATGAGAAAAGGGAGGGGTGTGAGCCCCCCACTGAGCAAACAATTCACACCTCTCCAATATAACACTGGTACAGAGATAAAACGGTCAGCATGACTAAAGCTTCTTTTTTTGAGAGTAAAACACCGTACACAACTGCCAGAATAAAATAGCAACATTTAACCGTAGTAGACCAAGTAGATAAAAATACTAATGAAAACTGCAAATTCTTAAAGCAATATGAGTCTACTTTTAATATGAGCCATTAACCACTGCTGTGGAGTGTGAAACAGGAAGAAATTCCATTTTTTGCCTCAATTTTTTTCCTCGTTTGTTTGTTTTGTATTTTTTTCTAGACTTGGGCAGATATGTGCAGCCTTGTGAACAGCACATGGTTTGTGTGGGCAACATGGAGAGGTGACTCTATAAATATATATATAAAAAAAAGCATATTTTTTTCTGAATTTCACACCTATTTATATGGAAACATGTTGGAGTTATTTCAGAGCTCGGTAAGGTCAGTATATAGGTCAGACTACTAGAGTGAGCCAGTAGCACATCTGTTCCTTTGGTTTTTAATCAGATGTTTATTTGCTGGCAAATAATAATGATTTTAATTCAGTTTTACAGATAAAATATTTACAGATTTTTCCTTTGAAGACTTTATGACCACAACAAGGTGACCTCTGACTTTTGCATTATATGGTATTGGTCAGTCCCTCACCATTTGGAGGAAACCCAAAAACACCCCCTTAAGGCTACTCATTTGCTTCATCAGCTCAGTAGGTTATTAGATGACCCTTTAGAGGCCAGAGGAATCAAGTCAACATATTTGCAGACTTTAAGAGCAGAACTTGCCCAGAAGGCATTATGGACTGATGCAATTTCAAGACAGCGGAAAAAAAAAAAATGGCAGATGGAGTCGTTTTCCTATTTAAGCAGGAGTTCTGCACTAAAAAATTTATGATTTCATAAACATATATATATATATATATATATATATATATATATATATATAATATATATAAATTGGGTTTTATGTATGCAACTGTTCCATCTATTTATTATACATCATTAGTTTTTTTTGCTACCTAGTTAGCATATTACATACTTACTTTTTAGACTTGCAAATAAACTGGATATCCGGGACAAGTTTGATGTTGTCTCTTATATTTTAATTATTATTATTATTATTATTTTTATTTCATTTTTTTTTTCCATTAATCTCCTCGCACCTTTGTGATGTGAGTTGTCAATCGTGACATACCTGATATGCAAATCCTTATCACATATTTTCATTCAATGAAATGAAAAATTTCATTCTAATGGTACAAATTTAAAAATGTACACCTTTTTGACCTCGGAACGAAAATAAAAACACTAGTGCTCAGAAACACACAAACACACACCCACACAAACTTATTACACTGACTTAGAGATAGAGAGAGTGTGTGTGTGTTTGTGTGTGAAAGAGAGAGAGAGAGAGAGAGAGAGAGAGAGAGAGAGAGAGAGAAGCTCTATAAAGTGAACTGGAACAGTGTAAGTGTTTTTATTGCAAACGGAAAACAGATCAAAGTGTGGATCAACTTACACTCAGGCTGTTTTCGAAGCTATTGACTCCATCGTTGAACTACCTGTTCACTCACCCACACTCGCATATAAATGGAGCCTAATGGCTCATTGTGGTCAAAATGAACAAATTCTAAAACACATGACACAGTACACAGTACATCCGGCTTTTGTATTCATTCCACTCTGCTCATTGTATCATCATGCCTCCCACTACAACGATGATTCCTACTACTTTTATCACAAACATGTGAACCTGTATTCTTTTTTACTTTATAGATCATGGATTTATTGTTCATCTTGTGCCAGAAGAGGAAAACAGCAGCAGTAGAAGGTACGCTAGGCCATCAAATCGATTCCATCATGAAAATGGAGCGTATGTTCCTCTTATTCCTATGAGAGAAACTGACAGTGAGAAGCACCATCAGTACCATCATATGTCAGGCAGAATGTTTGATGAGTTTCATCGTCGGACTTGCCTCATTTCATATTAAATAAATAAATAAATAGACACAGAGTGAACCCGTCAGTTCTGCAGAACAGCTACTGCACCACATGGAAGGCGTAGAGTAAATTTTAGCAGGACGTGTACGAGCAACACTTTAAGTGACCGGCAGTCATCCTGCGTACACATACGCATAGTCGAAAGCAGGCTTAATCTAGGCTTAAATTTGCACAGGGCAGCCTGGAAAGATTGAACTCTAATGCAAACTTTCTGAATTGATTACTGTTCAAGTACACATGTCTCCTTGTACTGATTGAATGGTTAAATGATTCATTCATTCATTCATTCATTCATTCTTTCTTTCTTTCCTGAGGCTGGATCCCCACATACACCAGAGTTTTTCTCCTAAGCAGCTTAATGTCAGCTTCCAGAATGTCAGGAGGACTCTGCCAATTATTACGTAAGGTGTCTTACCTTAAAAATAGCAAGTGCTTTAAAACAGAATGTCAAAAAAAAAAAAGAAAAATTTCCCTCAGACTGAATAACTTAAATAACCTTGAATGTCTCTGTTTTTAAGTCGCGATTCAGGATAAAGTTCAGAAGTATTTAATGTGTATCGGATCATTTTCAAGTCAATGTGGTAGTGCCACAAGTTTGTAAAGGTGTATTGGTTCATTTTTTTTTTTTTTTTATTAAGCTCTATTAGATATGTAATTAAAATGTGAAAATCTAAAGCTCCACTGACCTCAATACCTTGCAATCTTCCCCTTAATGAACCATTACTTTGTACTCGGATTCAGACCCAAGAGAGGTTGTTTTTTTCTCCCTAGCTTTTAAAATGTGCAACCAGAATGACAGTGATTATCAGCACCCTTTAGAAGCCTATCATTTGAAGTGCATGTGCCTCGTTTCTTTTTCCTTTTTCCTCAAAAGACCTTGATTAGTCATTAAGGGTGTTTTAGAATCTTTATCAACATCATATATCCTTCAAGGCAAGATGGCTCAAGCTTCACTAAGCCCCTTGTTAGAAGTATCCCAGTTTTTTTTTTTTTTTAAACAGGCTTGACAGCCTGAGTATCTTTTCATACAGTTGTGCTTTATGAATCGGGATCACACAGTCGACAAGGCTCAAAGGGATCTGTATAGGGTCAAAGGTCATGAAAAGACTTGGTTCCCTTGGTCCCTCCTGGATGAGTCATCCACAAGCAGTAATTGACTTCCCTAAACAATTGTCTTCCTGTCAAACAAATGGCTAGTCCATTGTTTCCCCTGAGAATTTCTCGGTTCCATAATCGATGGTGCTCATGCTGCAAAAACCCATCAGCTCATTGTCTTTCAGTCCCTGCTGCTCAAACAAAATGTAAATGAAACTGCCATTCAAGTCAGAAAAAGATGCCATGCCCTGACATTTGACCCTGTTTGTTTGAGAGTTTGGGTGTCAGGGAACTGACTCACCATTGGTGCTTGTGAGGTTTTTTTTTTTTTTTACATTATTTGTTATAGACATCTACCTGTTTGATTTTGTATAACATCTTTCTCAAAGAGACAACTAATCTATTACAAATGGCATAAATAGTTTAAGTTGATCTTGGTCTAAACCACAGGTTCCCAACCCTGGTCCTGTAACACCTATGTTCTAAACTATACTAAACCAAGAGCTTATATATAAGCATTAACCTATCGTTAATTTTAATAAGACCAATTTTATTCAAATAAACCTATTTCTTGAATCAATGGCCTTTGCATTAAACTGCATAAAATACTGGGCTAACATCACTAATCAAGCTATTCCACCTAAAATATATTAAAAGTCACTTTGCATCATGGTATTTTTTTTTGTTTCACATGTCCGTGCATCATCAATATGGCTTTTTCTTATTTTTGAATGAAAGAAATCCCATAAATCCCCTTAGTGGATCGAGACCATGCCATGGCGAAAGGGCTCAGGGCTATGTCCCTATAATAGCTTAATGCTCCCAGTAGGGCCACCCTTGGAGAACATATCTGAGCACAGAGGGCAAACCCAGAGGAATCCTAAAGACTCCTATGAAAAATAAAATAAAGACTAAAAGTACCACCAACAGATTAGGGTCACTAGAGACAGGCCTGGGGGTACAGGCAACCACCTGATGACTGGGCCCTCCATGTAATCCATCCAGATAAAGAATAAAATGGCAAAGGGGGCCTTACATACATCCATACACAATGTGGGCCTTGTATCAAACCTCTGAATTGGGGTGGTCCTCTTTTTTTCCAAGTTCCTACTATGCGGTCTCAAGTCAGACTTGATGCCATGTTTTGGATACTTAAAAAACAGAGGGACAGAGCTATCTCAGCAAATCCTGGAGAACCTTGATGTTTGCTTGGGAGTGTCTGGAAGAACCTTCAGGGAGAGACAAACATAACCTGCCTGATCTTAGGAAACACTGAGTCAGAATGGACCATGTTCATCTTGACCAGAAGGTTGTCAGTGCGTGTGATTGCAACATCCCTAAGACAATCTAGTAGACATCAGTGGTGAGGAAAGTGGTGAGCCAACAAAGCAAAGCTCCTGCTCAGGTGAGTAGTACAGGAGAGCCAGAAGGGCTGTAGCTATAGTCATTCCAGAAGCTAATTTATGGAGGCTTCATGATAGGGATACTATGCACAAACTCTACAAAGAGCAAGCATTGACCTCTATCAGTGAAAATATTGAGTGATGGAAGGGGCAGTATGAGGAACCCCTTAACCAAATGAACTTCTGGAGACAATGCCAGATATCTCTGGTGTTTTGGAGTACTCTGGGGACTTGGGTACTCCAGTAGCTAGATACCTTCATAGTGGCAAGTGATGATATTCACCTGTATGCCTGCCGAAGGCACAGGGCAACTCTGTGGTTGAGTATGTAATATGCCTCTTTAACACTGAATGGATATCTGGGGCAAGACTCTGGACTGGCAAACTGGGATGGTGATTACTATTTTTAAAGAAGAGGGCCAAAGGGTCGTATCCAATTACAGGCAAATTACATTCCTAAGCCATCCAAGATGTGTATGGCAGAGTTCCTGAAATGAGGCTCCTATAATCATAACACACAGGAACTACAACAACTCTTTCTAGCCCAACTTTTGTGGGGTCATGAATATGCTAGTCTAATCTACATGTATTTTCTGGATTTGGAAAAGGCTCACGATTCTAAAGTTTGACTTCTTAACTGAGGTCATAAATGGAGCCGATAATACATGCACCATCATTCTATAATTGATTGATTTATTTATTGTGCTGGGGACAAAAATGTTGATATCCAAAAATCACTCAAGAGTAGCTTGTTTCATGGATACTGTCCCTTTTCAACACACTTTATTCCTCATTTCTCCTTGCAGGTCTCATAAAAAAAAAAAGCAGACTGAAATCATCCGTGTTAATTAATCTTGGGAAATACAGTGTGCAATGAATCTGATCCAATTAGATGCAGGCTGGAGCACATGTGGCATGGCTCATCTTTCGTCAGAAAACAACAGTGGCTCTGATTGAAATGGCAGCACTACAAATGTGTGGCCTACCCCCTATGGAGACCATTTGACACTTCCGGCTAACAGAGAAATTATTCATTCCATTGCAGGTTAAAGGTGGCTGGAGGGAGGAAGGATCACGCTGTGAATGATAAAGCCCCAAACCATGAAGTGCCATGATGCATGTACACAAAAATGTATGCAGTAAGCTATTCTTTAAACAATGCCGGGTTCTAAAGAACTATACTGTTTAATATAGGAAAGAAAATGTAATAAAAATGCTAAGCCAAGGACAAAGGGCAAAATGATATGCTGAGTAGAAAAGTAATAGCTTATGTACTGATAAAGTATTATGCAAAAAGATCAAGGAAATTGAATGCATTGGTTTTCAGTCTTTGCTAACACTTGAAGCTTCAATCATAAGACACAACAATGCCATAAACGTGACATGGCAGATGGAAAATATTGTAATGAGTCATGTCAGTTTATGTCCAGCGATAAAGACAACCACGTTACACTTACCAGTATTTGTCATGATAGCTGCCATAATGTTTGACGCCTTCACACAGTGTATCACATGCTGATTTATACAGGGTGCAGTAGTACGCTTATGTTTAATGATGTACTCTGTTACAGCAGTTCAGCACAGTGTATATAATGTGCAATCATGCATGATACAGGGGTCAAGCACAATATTACTATTTCTCCTGTGTAAATTAATCTTAATGCTCCGCATGAAAAATATCAAATTTTCCTGCACGGTAATATCTTCCAGATAGAGGACTGTCTTTACTGTGGAACCAGTGAAGGACGGGAGGTCACGGTGTCGTTCCTTTAGGTATGCGCATACAATTAGTTTCAGATCACTGGCATGCCTTTATTTTAATTATTCAATGAAGATCAATACTAATGTTATAGCCTTGCAAGCCAAACTTCCAGCTATCAGTATAGATTTTGGTTGGTTTCATCACTCAGATGAAACCAAGATTCATAGACTTATAGTTGTGGCCTGCTATGTGTACAATATAAATGAGACTTAAACCTAACTTTAAGTTTAACCTCAGTGGCCAAATTAAAATGCTTTAGTGTTTTTATTTTTATTTTTTTTCAAGGATTGGGCAGTGGAGGGGGGCATTTTTGCTAATGGGGACCAACCAGATGTCCCCTCAAGCTCAAAACTGAGAAATATTTGTAATCTTGTGGGCCCCCACAAAAAATTACAGAATGCAGACATCCACACACACAACCTCAAATATTCAGTTTAATGTACAACTGAATTTAGTACTGTATATCAGGATGTTCCTCCTTCCTCTTTCTTTCTCAGACACCTTCATGTAGCTTTCATGTAGCCAGCTCAGGGTCTGCCATCATCACACAGCGATCACACACGTTCCTTTAGGCAGACATGCATGATTCGATTCAACTCAGTGAGCTGCGGAGTCTCAAGGAGTCTGCGACACCAGCCAAATGATCCAGGAACAGATTACTTTTTCAGTTACACTTCATGTACACAAAAATTTGTGTAGATGATGCAAGCAGCATTCATGTGACAAGCAAAGAGACTAAATGAAATGCTTAAAAGAGTATAAGAGACACCAAGATAATGTGATCACAAGGGACTTTTTGAAATAGAGCTCCTGTTTTTGCATCATGCTTCAACAAGCTGTCATGTTAATCAAAGTGGCCTTTACCTCAAACACCGTCAGCAACCGAAGAAGTGTGAGTGATGCATGCCTAAGTGAATATCCATGTAATGAGAAATTTAATAATCCCATACTATAAACAGTACATGGGGGATATTTCTGCACATGCTTTAGTAGCGTTTAAAATACAAACTTTATGAACATTCCATCTGCCATAGAGAAGAGAAATGAATCTTATTGTATTAATGAATACAACTTTTAACATGTGGTCAAAGCTGATCAAAGGCCATCAAAAATTAGAGCATGTTAATAAATATGTGATTGCTACCACTATATACAGTCTACATGAGTGGTGTAAACTTGGTTGTCTTACACACTCAGATACGTTAACATTTTGTTCCTGGCAGAAACACGCAGGCTTGGCTGCTACATAGTCTTTGGCTTTATGCCATCTTAGTAGGGTGGAGAGGAGATTTTTCTCCTTGCTTAATTGCAAATGATTTAAAATCTGTCTGTGCTTTGGCTTGGTCATAGCTAAACAGCCAAAACAATTATAAACACCAATGTACATTTAGTGATTTGGCAGCCGCTTCAACGCAAAGCAACTTAGAATTGAGTATACAGTGCAACAGAGCTGAGTGGTTTGAAGTCGAAAGCCTTGCTCAAGACCTCAAATGTGCGCCTTCTGGAAAAAGTTGCTGGTCAAACTTCTGGTAAAACTTTCAAAAAAAAGAAAAAGCTAAATTCGGTGGATAGACAGTTAAGGCTCTGGATGTTTATCAGAAGTTTAAGGTTCAAGCTTGAGCACTATAAGCTGCCCCTGTCAGGCTTCTGAGCAAGGACCTTAACCCTCTCTACTCCAGTGGTGCAATATTATTGCTGACTCAAAGAAAATCATTTCAATGTGCTATAATATACATGTGGAAAATAAATAATGACTTCTTCAATTTAGTTTCCCCTTATATGCTAAACCCTTATATTAAGAATAGCTACTGCTAGATTTATTAAATTGTTACATTTGTTCATTTCCAAACTGTACTAGCTATTTAGCATTATTGTTAGCTATACCATATAACTGGGATTCATTATTACATGACAACTGACCATCCACAACAACAGAATATTCCTATCTTGCATTAATGTGTGAAGCTAATGCAGCTGCTCGATCCATTAGAGACTGGAATTATTCAATTAATGACATTTACAAGATGGGGATTGGGATAATTCATGGAACTTATCCATAGATAAACGGTTGTGTTGACCTGCCCAGACTATTTACATAATATTACTATAGCTAATGCCATAACATAGTCTTGCAAGCCACATTTCTTTTTTACCTTTTGTCACTTTTCATAGCCAACAATCGCCTACTTTCAGATAAAGAGGCCAATTGACTCACACTGCAGGCAATCAGCCACAGGCCTTTTGCTATAGCATGCTGGCAAACATGCAATGGTTATTTGTTATTCTCTCATTAATGGCCACTTTAATGGCATTTCATGGCCACTTTAATAGGAATGCCTGTCCACATGTCCAATTATCTCATCACCCAATTATGTAGTAACAGAACAACACATAAGATTGTGCAAATAGAAGGTAAGAGCTATACTTAATCCAAGTGTAATCTAACTGACTTGTGCAAGACGGGTTAGTTTGTGCATTTCAGAACTGATAATCTGGGTTTTTTTACATACAAACAGCCCCAAAATGTTAAGAAAGACAAAATCATGCCATTGACAATTCTGGAGGCATGAATGCCTTGTTAATGAGAGGCCTGAGGAGAATGGCCAGACTGCTTCAAGCTAAAAGGAAGCTAACTAACGGTAACTAACCACTCTGTGGTGAGCAGAAAAGCATTTCAGAACACACCAAACCTTGAGGTGGATGGACTGCATCAACAGAAGCCTGCATTAGGTTTCACTTCTAGTAATCTGACACTACAATGGAAAGAGTTTACCATAAATTGAGCAGTTGAAGATGGGTCTGGTCTGGTCTTTTTTCCAAAATATGACTGTCCAGTTTTGAAGACGTAAAAAAATTTTATGTGGTGGGTAAGTATATTCAGTTAATTATACTTTGCAATAGAGTTTATGTTAGCTGACTAGAGTGTAGAGAAAATGCAGAAAAGGCAAATTTACAAAACTATATAAACATGAAGGACAATATTATAAAGTAATGAAGTGGTGTTTTTATGGCAGGCCTGACTTTTGAAGTAGAAAGCTGCAAGGTCCCTTTCCTCTCTATCCCCACAAAAACAAATAAATAAATAAATGATACAAAAAAAAAGAGAGCGAGAAAGCAGAATAGAAAAGCCACATTTATTATTCATGTGGAGTTTTCTGAAGATCAGGGCAAAGGCGTGACAGGTGTGCTCAAGCTGTCTCCCTCAAGAGACAATGGTTACTCCAGATGAGAGAGAAGAAGCATGAGAGTAAAAAGTTATTCTTTGCAACAGAAGGAGAGTACTAGGGCATTTCGAGGTGAGAGAAATAAAAATTAAAATGAAAAGTGTAAAAAATGCTAAATGTAGCCTTGATGAACCCAAAATGCAAACTTTTATTTTTGCATTGTTGCCACAGACAGCCTGTTCAATTAGAACCAATGCCTTGCTTTTTTTGGTCACATCCTCTTCCCAATGGGGAGCCTAATCAAAGAAAGCAGAAAGGAATCAGTATATTTCCTTTCCTCGCCTTTTATTTCCTAAATGACTCATCAGGAACAAACACGTTGCCAGCAGGCAACTGGAAATAGCAGATTACATACAAATCTGTCTGGAGTGTACTTTTCTTAGGAGAACAGAGGTCCACATTCGGTTCATTGATATATTGGTGGCTTTTACCAAGCACCATTTATAAGAATCAAACCCTGGACTATAGCTGAGCATTTGAGGGTTAGAGAAATATTTAATCGAAAATTATCTATAAAATGCACAATTACACAGTATGTAATCAATCACCCAGGATATATTTGGTGTCTGATTTTGTCAGCAAATAATGATGCTAACTACTTAACAAGAATGCAATTATTTTATTTTTAGCCCTACTCCATTGTTAATCTTTGGATGGAGACAGAAGAAAATCAGGATTTGTTTCTCTGTGGTGTCATGGTAGATAAAGCCAAACTAGTTTAGGACACTAGAATCAGCAAAAATTTAGATATAACAGATAGCCCACTGCTGTTTGCAGTGATACATCATTGAGTTGGACACAGGGGTATAATGTATAGTAGGCGTGACCTAAACCCAGAACGTGTCATACTGTTGTATCTGCTACAATACCGCATGCCCTCTGCCTTCCATTCATATCTGCATTTGTATCCTTTTAGAACATATTACCTGTCCATTATGAATAATGTATTCAGATTCGCTTACAACCCTAATACACAGCATTTCAGGTGCTATTTCACCCGTGTGAACAGCCAGGGGCAGTGTGTGTGCCACCTGTACACCTCCTTGTACTCTTATGCATGCATGCCTGAGCATATCAGACTACATGCACATCATATAGAGCTACGCGTATAGAGCTACAGCTGAGCTGTCATTCAAACCTACTTCTGTGAGTGCGATTTCTTCAATATTGTCAACATTTTTTCTTAGAATATCTACTATGTTAGCATGCTTTGCTGGTTTTCCCATGGCATATAATGCAGTGGTTTTTTGCTGAGCTTCCTAATTTAGCTGGATTCCCCCTGGATTTTCACTTTGTTTGGAGTCAGTATTGCCTCCAAAGTATGTTTTTTTTATACTTGGGTTGAATTGCCAGCTACGGTTCAGTAGTCACAAATAACCATGTGCTCTTGCAACAGAGTCTGAGGGCCAGCTGTGCTTTAAAGCATAATTAGTCTACTTTATACAGGGAAAAAAACATGAGTGTTATATATGAAAATGGTGTATGAGATTAAACACAAAATGGAAACATTGTACATGCACCAATATTCAAAATCCACTTCAATTTCTACAAATATGCACTTGGGAGAGGTTCGTGCAAAAAGTGGGAAGTCACTGGAGTGAGGATGATTAGATATCGTGCTCGATGTTTGAGCTTCTGGCAGTTTGTAGTGACCGTTTTTTATGCATAAAAATGCGTCTTGTGTAGGAAGCACTGCCAGGTCCATGTTACACCCTTGGTAGTTAAAGCCTACTGAGTTCATCACTATGACCAATAAATGGCATGAGACTCCAGCTCCACTGTGATATGACGTTATATGAGCAATGTCTATGAGGAAAGCTGGCTTTATGACCACGGTATTAAATACAGCTCCAAATGACTCTCAGCATGCATAGTGAGGTGTTTCACACAGTGGGTTAATGGCATAACTAGCATTAGCAATTTAATTAATCTGAATCAGGCATCTGAGAGTGTAATATTTTTAGTACACCTCTTGCTCTTCTTCCTGGCAGAGAACCTGTCACTATGCAACATTAAAACAGATGTTTGTCACAAGAGGAATGTATGTATAGTCTTATGTATAATCTTATTAATTTAAAGGTTTCATCAGGAGAGGTTTCTCTCTTTTACTAATCTGTGAAATCTCACTCATGAGACAACATTAATGCAACAGATGCATGACTCGTTAGACCTTGGGGAGACATTTTTCTATATCAGATGATGATGATTATGATTATGATGATTATTATTAATATTAGGACTATGCCAATTGATATCTGTCCATGGCCAAATTGGATCCCAAATAGCAGTGTCAAAATACAATACAATACAATTCAATACAATACAATAACGCCTCTTCTTTCAGTATATAACAGTACCACTCTGATGATATTATTTTTCCTTTATTGATCAAGACTGGCTAGTTTTAAGCAGCAGTTTTTCAATCTCAAAATCCATCTTACAATGAGAAGAAATAGAGAAAAAGTTACTCTGGTGAGGGCAGAGAAAATCTGAACTCTCCCAGGAGAGTTGGCAACTGTGTGTTTGTGATGTATAGCTATTGCCAGGAACTCACTGTAGCAGCATACCTGCAGTGACGGTCACTCAGGTTTCAATTCGTGGCCCAATTACTCATTTGCACTTTGATTTATGAGGCTGGCACACCAACTATTCACTCATTTCCTTAAACGCTAGTACGCGCCACACCACAAAGACATATTCCCTTAATGCTTCCATACACTTTTCTGGAACCTGGTAGATATTAACTAAAGAAGAGAAGAAAGAATGGAGACTGAGGGGCTTGCATTGGGTACAGGTTTGTTAAAAACACAGTTAGTATTATGATAGTTCTGACTGTCAGCTTTCAGTCAGTGTCAAAACCTGAATAACAGTTCACTAAATCAACGAATTATAAAACATAGCAACTGTTTAGCAGAGAATTTAGAGATATTCTAGAGTCTATTAACTTGTACCTTGTCTCCTTCACTCTGTTTGGATGGGCCAGATAATGATTATAGATCTTATCTACTTACAGTATCTATAGATTCAGTGCATTCAACTGAAACCAAAGAAAGGAGACAACACTTACCTATAAACCTACAATCTATTATTGATTTGTTTATTATTATTATTGATTTATGGCTATGAATACGTCAGTACTACGTTTTATTTTATTTGTAGTGCCACTTCACATTACCGCTCTTGACTAGAGACGATCTGTTTTTAAAGCAGTCATGTCAAATCTATGAAAGTCTGTAAAAAGCTCTCCCTTTTCTGAGCTAATGTAAACAGCCCCATAGCTAGTATCTGGTCAGATGAGCTGGCTTCGGGATAACCACACTAGAGAATCACTAGAGATGATGTTTAGATAGATAGATAGATAATCAACCTTTTCCAATTCAGTCCATGTTGTCTCTATTGACATATTTCACGGCATGTTGTTGCGAATCAGTTAAATGCAACAGTCTACAAAAGATTTGTAGTGTTTACATTGGAGTATCCAAATAAAGTACTCAATAAAAGTCGAAATGTTGACTTCTTTGTTAATCTTTTGCAATCAGGGACAAGTTTGTGTCCCAGAAGATGGATGTCATCAATCTTGCCTCACAATGTGCTTTAAAGATTTAAGAGTGACTTGTAAAGTCAAAGAACATCCCAAGGCCCAGATGAAAAATCTTGTAGTTTTTATTTATCAGACTGTCTCCTCAAAATATCCCCATCTCTGGTGTCCTGACACTATCAAGATGATCCACAATGCTGCAACTTAAAGTACATAGCAAGTAAAATGAAAAATTAACACCAAGTAATGTTTTGCTCCAATATTAGCTGACGCAACAGCTAGATTCTACTTGTACATGCCCACATGGCAATCTTAATCCATACCAACAGATCTCATCTTCACTTGATTACTAACCCACTGCTGAGATTCATACAGTAGCTCACCGGATTCCCATCAGATCCTCATTCAGAGACATCTTAAAACAATAGGTGTCATTTCCTTTTTACAAAGTTTTACCAACTGTTACCTGCTTATTATTTCATGTTGGATATTCTAGTATTTTGAACCTCAGACTGTTTATCGTGTTTCGTTGAATGCCCCTTAGAATTATGTGTTTTAATCTGGCCCCAACTATGATTTGTCGACACATTCTGTTTAATAAACTCCACACTGGGACCAAATACTGATGTTGTGTCTCTGGAACTGTACAGCACTGTAGGGACGAGCATCATTATTCCAAAATTTATTCCCTTAAATGGAGTTTTGATGATCTCCTAAGACATACTAATCAAATCCTTCACAGTCCCTTGGATGGGAGCATGATTATATTGGAAGAGAATGCTCTAATCAGGATAGAAATGTTTCATTAGGACATAGGTGATTGGTCAGAATAACTTTATGATTTGCAATTGTCCTAAGTGGACCTAAACCATGGCAGCAAAATATAACAGGAAAAAGAAGCATAAAATGACCAAAAAGAAAATGCATCATGGCACAGTTACATTCTGGCTTTACCCTGGAGGATCTTTTTTGACTTTTAGAATCCATACATATTAGACCTCCACTAGTATTTTTCTTGAATTTATGTCTTCTAATTGGACACTTATGAGCCTAAAAACTGCGAAAAATATTTATGTACAATTTTTTCTGTCGTTAATGATTAATAATTCATGGACCACAAAGTTTAAAATTAAATAAATAAATAAATAAATAAATAAATAAATAAATAAATAAATAAATAAATAAATAAACCAGATTGCAAACTGCAAGACACGGTCAAAAAATACTATTTAAATATATCACATTATTCAATTTTCCCCAGGATATTTATGTCTTGTCATATAGGACAGTTCCTACATGTAAGTTATAGGAATTAATCTAACATATAATGCAAAATTCCTCTAAGAATCCTTTTCTAATCGAAGTTTCTTCAGAAACTTTTGACACGTTCAGTTCTTTCTATCTGAAACAATAAGCAGGTTCATTGTCTAATCTACATTAGAACAAATCCATGAATCTCCACACAAATTAAAGTCTGTAATGATGATACTATAAACAATTGTGCTCCAATTTACTTCACACTATTATTGTTTTCAAGATTAATGAGAGGTCTTAGGCTTGGCTCTGCAAATTGAAATGCATTTAATTTGCATGCAGTACAATGCACTTTGACGTAATCATGCATTATGTATGTTTAACTATTCATAGAGGATTATAGATGTGAGATCTACAGTTTCTGTGCATGTTTTTTTGGATGTTAACTGTAGAGGCTTCCTTTACTATTCCATATATTGAATGAGCAGATTCATAAGAACAGACACAAGCCAACTCTTCTGAAAAAGTTATAAAAAAGTTAAGCTTATCACAAGAGGCAGTGTTAGCAGTCAAAGCATTTTTTTTATTCATGTAGAATCCAATAAAAACTCTTCTGCCTCTCTATCTAATCTCAGAATCATATAAATTGAACCAAAAAAAAGCTGTGAAATCAAGCCTGTCGAGACTCATCCTTTCTTCTTTCCACTCTCCTCTCAAGTTTTGTCCTTTCACCTTTACAATCTTACCTTTAATAATTACACTGACATATCACACTCATAACAGGCTTGATGTTGAAATGTAAAAAAAAAAAAAAAAAATACTTAACCACAACTCTCACCATCTCAGCTATTCTTACTAAGGTTACATATGCACAAAGCAGTGCCAAAAAAGCTGACTTCTCTTGTTAATGTTAACTTTTATTATTACACAAAATACTATCCGCAGTTCCAGTTAGATTATGGCCGGGTTCTCAGAACCAAGAAGTCAGATGTGGTAGGAATCTAGAATAAGGAAGTCAGATGTGGTAGGAATCAGAAATCAGATGTTATAGGGATCAGAAATCAGGAAGTCAGATGTGATAGTATCCATCCATGTTCTATACCCACTTTATTCCTAATTAGGGTCACGGGGATCTGCTGGAGCCTATTCCAGCACACATTGGGCGAAAGGCAGGGGTACACCCTGGACAGGTCTCCAGTCCATCACAGGGCCACACATATAGACAGACAACCACACACACTTACACTCATTCCTATGGGCAATTTAGAATTACCAAAGAACCTAATGTACACGTTTTTGGACTGTGGGAGGAAACCGGAGTACCTGGAGTAAACCCACGCAGGCACTGGGAGAACATGCAAACTCCACACAGAAAGGTCCCTGCCTGTTCAAACCCAGGATTCAAACCCAGGACCTTCTTGCTGAGGCAACAGCGCTAACCACTAATCCACCGTGCTTCCCCTGGTAGGAATCAATAATTAGGAAATCAGATGTGGTAGGAATCAGAAATCAGATGTTGTAGGAATTAGAAATCAGGAAGTCAGCTGTGGTAGGAATGAGGAATCAGGAAATCAGAGGTTGTAGGAATCAGAAAAAAGGAAGTCGGATGTGGTAGGAATCAGGAATTCAGAAGTTGTAGAAATGTGTAAAAGACAGTAGTATTTTGACGTAGCATGTAATTTAAAGCAGATGACAAGAAAAGAGCTAAATGAAAATATGGATAGAGAATGTAGAGTAAGGAGTCTGGTCCATGCATAGTAACAGTAGGAAGTGGATTTGTGCAGCAACAGTGTTGCAAAGAAAGGAAACCATTAAGAAAACTCTTCATTTTATCATTATCTTTTCTAAAATATGGGGTTTGATCTATGTGGATTCTCACCGTCTCATCACGCTGTAGGAATGATGTATTGATGGTGCTGATGTTCTCTTTTAGCATAAGCTTGTGTGTTTCGAAACATATAATAATATTTCCTGACGCTAGGTACATCACAAATAAAAAAGAAAAATCACTTCTAGTCAACTGAGACCACGATGAAACTGTGCAATGTGACAGAAAGCAGGGTCAAGTACAGTTTGTATTGACCTATTCAATTAGCAAAGCCCTGTACAACAAATCTACAACATAAACTGCACTTTAATGAAAAAAATAAGGACTGACACATGCATGCTTGGCAACATTTACCAGAGAACAACCCTTGGGGATAGCTGAATTAAACAGAAAACTGGAAAGTTTTTCATTAATTATAGTTGGCTGTTCTGGCCACCCGTTTGAGTGTGAAGCACAACCTCCAAAAATTTGGGGCTTTTGCGGAGGGGGCGGCTTTGTATGGCTGATACGTCTTCCCATTTTGTCATGTTCAACAAATCCAAACAGAAATGAGCAGCGGATAAAAGAAGAGCATGCTTCTTGCTTCTAGTGCATTCAAATAACATTGAGACCCAGGAAGTGCTGAGCTGTGCTTTTACTATTTTATTACATGGTCTTTATCAACCCATGCTGCAGCATCCTCGCACCAATCCATTCACCTTGCATAGGGCATCTTTCTTACAACAGACAGCACTATGCCACTACATCGCCACATTACCCTGAGGTGCTTAACCTCCTTAACAGACAAAGCAGCAGGAACACAATAGAGATGGGAAAAGACACTTTGCTTCTGTGTCAGTGCACAGCAAGAATAGGGCATATCCAAGTGCAACCCTGGTGTCTGTACAGTGTAGACATTTTACTCGTGAGCCTGATAACACAAGTGAATCCATCCTCCTAAAAGTCATATGTAAAGCCGGTTAACACTGTGTGAGAACAGTGAGCTTAGAAGATTATTAATTGTCATACAATAAGACATGATCCCAATAAAATCTTGGCCAAATTCTGGTAATTTTCATTATGTCATATTATATGATAAAGAACCTCTAACAGTAGACCGGAAATGAAAAAAAAAACCAAAAAGCATCCTGCTTATGTCATCGATCAGAGCAATCATGTAGAAAATGTGGTCGCCTTAACAGAAATATTTTTTAGAAACTGAGGTATTAAGAATATTTTGCTGTCTGTTAGCATGATTTATTCACCTTTTCTCTTCACCACTACTCATGAGCGATTCATTGTCTTTGCTTATGATGACACTAAAATGGCGGTCATTGACTCCATCTGTTCTAAGGCCAATGATCTCAATCAATTCACGACCAAAGAAAGTGCTGGGAAAGTTATACGGTAATGTAAACACAACTTAACCCTCTGTTCTTCCTTTAGCCACATGTATTCTTCCAAGGACAGGGGAGGATCTTCAAAGCCTTTTTCGGATGGTGAGTGCCAGAGTTTCTGGTTCTCCATTGGACTAAAACACAACCTCATTGTCACTCCAATGATAGGAAATTGTGAAATGTCAAGTTTCTCTCAGCATATTGAGAGGAAAAACAATATTCTTATGTGGAATAGAGCAAAAAAAAAAAAGTTACTGTCACAAAAGTACACAACAAAAAAACTTGGTCATCTTGTCCAGTGACTTGATGCCTACTATTAAACCACCCTTCTTGTCTTGTCTTTATAGTTCCATTAAATCTGCTGGTCTGGAACCGTGGAGTCAGTAACACCAGGAGTTAGTAAATCCAGCACAGAACTGTTTTTATTTTAGAGAAAAGGATTATGGGATACAGTGTCCAGTGATCCTGATCTAGGCTCAGTGACAGTGCCCAATCAGATCTACAGACCATGACTAGGCAAACATGGCAAAGCTTAAAAGGTTGACCCAGTGTGCCAAGGTAGCCATGGGCTGCTATCCCTGATAACACAAAATGTTGAATGGCTTTCAAACTCTTTTCCAATTCCCAAAGATCAACTAACATATTGTAGCCATAATTTTTTTTTTCTACCAACACTCGACTTCTCTCATAATTTCCAAATCCCAATGCAAAATGGCTGAAGCTACATTAAAGGTGATGTTGTAGCCAACAGGATAGATGACAAAAATATTTCAGCTAGCATCACATGGCTGAAGTATTTACATATCAGTGAACTGCATAATTCTGCAAAAAAAAATAAAATAAAATAAAAATATTATTTAAATAACAAAAGTGCCAGTCACTTGGTCAAGCAAGTGCTGGACCAGAGCCATGGCTATTATTGTTGACGACAACTAATCCAGCGGCATTTTCTTGCTGAAGCATTCCTTTTTACAGCGGAACAAAGCCCTGTCACTCGACTGGCGGCTTCAATAAGCAGTAGCGCTACAGATGAATGGAGCGGCAAAAGAAATCACCTGCCAACCAATTTCCTCGATTCATCAATCTCCCTCGCCATCTTATCCACACAGGAAATCAAAAGGCATGATGAAGAATATTGCACATCGGAAAGCCTTACTCTCCTTAGCAACATATTGCTGCCTTGTAAGTGGGAAAGACATCGATCCATTGACAACTTGTTCTGACACCGGACACAATGGCACAGTGGCACAGTAAATCTAATTGAGGGTGAACTGCTGTAGGAAATTTCTAAACTGGATTGCCGTTGTAATGGAGAGTCGAAGCATGACTCCAAATGTGGCAACATTGCTAGCAGGACAATTCTAGCAGGTAGAAAATAAATAGAATTTTTCCACAAAATGGAAAAAAAAACAAAACAAAAGGTATTGATGTAAAAGATAACTGCAATTTGTAGAATGTTTGGATTTTACGCGACAACCTTAGTGTTATCAAAAGAAACTGAAAGTTCTTTTTCAGTACAGGTCTTTATTGATTTTATCAGTGACATGACAGGCAATAAAAAAAATTGTCCCAGCTTCTCGCCTCACAAGAAGATTGCAAATTCACAGGCCAAAGATCGCCAAGAAGAAGTCAGTTCAAAGCCAATGTAACTGCTACCAGAAGCAAATGTGTGTCTTTCCCCGATCTGTGGCTTTTCTTCTTTACCACGTCTGATTGCTGTTAAAAAAAAAATAAGCTCAAAGATTGGCTAAACCAAAGCTTTGTCACCTCCGTTATATTCAAAAGAGACTGCAGATTATTACAACAAGCCATAATAACAGAAGAAAAAGACATGCCATGGTGGGGATAATGGCTAAACATACAGACTGAGTGTATGAATAAGTGGGTGAATGTTTATTAGTATAATGTATAGAGTCATTCATTCACTCTTTCATTATCAGTAAGTGCTTTATCCTGGTTACAGTGGATCTCAGGAACACTGGGTGTAAATTGGGGCTCCAGTCCAGAGTACAACACACACTTATTCAAACATGCACTCTCACACACACTCACACTCTTATACACACTCATATACATTCATACATACACTCACACAGGACTACACACATACACACACATACTCACACAAACACACACTCTTACATATTCTCACACACTCTGCCATATGTAAAGACACATACTCACACAAACACACAAACACACACTCAAACACTCTCCCACAGACATATACTCACACAAACACACACTCATACACATTCTCACAAACACTCTCCCACAGACATATACTCACACAAACACACACTCATACACATTCTCACAAACACTCTCCCACAGACATATACTCACACAAACACACAAACACACACTCAAACACTCTCCCACATACATATACTCACACAAACACACACTCTTACACACATTCTCACACTCTCCCACAGACATATACTCACACAAACACACACTCATACACATTCTCACAAACACTCTCCCACATACATATACTCACACAAACACACACTCTTACACACATTCTCACACTCTCCCACAGACATATACTCACACAAACACACACTCATACACATTCTCACAAACACTCTCCCACATACATATACTCACACAAACACACACTCTTACACACATTCTCACACTCTCCCACAGACATATACTCACACAAACACACACTCTTACACATTCTCACAAACACTCTCCCACAGACATATACTCACACAAACACACACTCATACACATTCTCACAAACACTCTCCCACAGACATATACTCACACAAACACACACTCTTACACACATTCTCACAAACACTCTCCCACAGACATATACTCACACAAACACACACTCTTACACATTCTCACACTCTCCCACAGACATATACTCACACAAACACACACTCATACACATTCTCACAAACACTCTCCCACAGACATATACTCACACAAACACACACTCTTACACATTCTCACACTCTCCCACAGACATATACTCACACAAACACACACTCTTACACACATTCTCACACTCTCCCACAGACATATACTCACACAAACACACACTCTTACACACATTCTCACACTCTCCCACAGACATATACTCACACAAACACACACTCATACACATTCTCACAAACACTCTCCCACAGACATATACTCACACAAACACACACTCTTACACACATTCTCACACTCTCCCACAGACATATACTCACACAAACACACACTCTTACACACATTCTCACAAACACTCTCCCACAGACATATACTCACACAAACACACACTCTTACACACATTCTCACACTCTCCCACAGACATATACTCACACAAACACACACTCTTACACACATTCTCACACTCTCCCACAGACATATACTCACACAAACACACACTCTTACACACATTCTCACACTCTCCCACAGACATATACTCACACAAACACACACTCATACACATTCTCACAAACACTCTCCCACAGACATATACTCACACAAACACACACTCATACACATTCTCACAAACACTCTCCCACAGACATATACTCACACAAACACACACTCATACACATTCTCACAAACACTCTCCCACAGACATATACTCACACAAACACACACTCTTACACACATTCTCACAAACACTCTCCCACATACATATACTCACACAAACACACACTCTTACACACATTCTCACAAACACTCTCCCACATACATATACTCACACAAACACACACTCTTACACACATTCTCACAAACACTCTCCCACATACATATACTCACACAAACACACACTCTTACACACATTCTCACACTCTCCCACATACATATACTCACACAAACACACACTCTTACACACATTCTCACACTCTCCCACATACATATACTCACACAAACACACACTCTTACACACATTCTCACACTCTCCCACAGACATATACTCACACAAACACACACTCTTACACATTCTCACAAACACTCTCCCACAGACATATACTCACACAAACACACACTCTTACACATTCTCACACTCTCCCACAGACATATACTCACACAAACACACACTCATACACATTCTCACAAACACTCTCCCACAGACATATACTCACACAAACACACACTCTTACACATTCTCACACTCTCCCACAGACATATACTCACACAAACACACACTCATACACATTCTCACAAACACTCTCCCACAGACATATACTCACACAAACACACACTCATACACATTCTCACAAACACTCTCCCACAGACATATACTCACACAAACACACACTCTTACACATTCTCACACTCTCCCACAGACATATACTCACACAAACACACACTCATACACATTCTCACAAACACTCTCCCACAGACATATACTCACACAAACACACACTCATACACATTCTCACAAACACTCTCCCACAGACATATACTCACACAAACACACACTCTTACACACATTCTCACAAACACTCTCCCACAGACATATACTCACACAAACACACACTCTTACACATTCTCACAAACACTCTCCCACAGACATATACTCACACAAACACACACTCTTACACACATTCTCACAAACACTCTCCCACAGACATATACTCACACAAACACACACTCTTACACATTCTCACACTCTCCCACAGACATATACTCACACAAACACACACTCTTACACATTCTCACAAACACTCTCCCACAGACATATACTCACACAAACACACACTCTTACACACATTCTCACAAACACTCTCCCACATACATATACTCACACAAACACACACTCTTACACACATTCTCACAAACACTCTCCCACATACATATACTCACACAAACACACACATTCTCACACTCTCCCACAGACATATACTCACACAAACACACACTCTTACACACATTCTCACACTCTCCCACATACATATACTCACACAAACACACACTCTTACACACATTCTCACACTCTCCCACATACATATACTCACACAAACACACACTCTTACACACATTCTCACACTCTCCCACAGACATATACTCACACAAACACACACTCTTACACATTCTCACAAACACTCTCCCACAGACATATACTCACACAAACACACACTCTTACACACATTCTCACACTCTCCCACATACATATACTCACACAAACACACACTCTTACACACATTCTCACAAACACTCTCCCACATACATATACTCACACAAACACACACTCTTACACACATTCTCACACTCTCCCACATACATATACTCACACAAACACACACTCTTACACACATTCTCACACTCTCCCACATACATATACTCACACAAACACACACTCTTACACACATTCTCACACTCTCCCACAGACATATACTCACACAAACACACACTCTTACACATTCTCACAAACACTCTCCCACAGACATATACTCACACAAACACACACTCATACACATTCTCACAAACACTCTCCCACATACATATACTCACACAAACACACACATTCTCACACTCTCCCACAGACATATACTCACACAAACACACTTTCACACACACTCAAACACTCTCCCACATACATATACTCACACAAACACACACTCTTACACACATTCTCACAAACACTCTCCCACATACATATACTCACACAAACACACACTCTTACACACATTCTCACAAACACTCTCCCACATACATATACTCACACAAACACACACTCATACACATTCTCACACTCTCCCACAGACATATACTCACACAAACACACACTCATACACATTCTCACAAACACTCTCCCACAGACATATACTCACACAAACACACACTCATACACATTCTCACACTCTCCCACAGACATATACTCACACAAACACACACTCATACACATTCTCACACTCTCCCACAGACATATACTCACACAAACACACACTCTTACACACATTCTCACAAACACTCTCCCACAGACATATACTCACACAAACACACACTCTTACACATTCTCACAAACACTCTCCCACAGACATATACTCACACAAACACACACTCATACACATTCTCACAAACACTCTCCCACAGACATATACTCACACAAACACACACTCTTACACACATTCTCACAAACACTCTCCCACAGACATATACTCACACAAACACACACTCTTACACACATTCTCACAAACACTCTCCCACATACATATACTCACACAAACACACACTCATACACATTCTCACACTCTCCCACAGACATATACTCACACAAACACACACTCATACACATTCTCACAAACACTCTCCCACAGACATATACTCACACAAACACACACTCTTACACACATTCTCACAAACACTCTCCCACAGACATATACTCACACAAACACACACTCTTACACACATTCTCACAAACACTCTCCCACAGACATATACTCACACAAACACACACTCATACACATTCTCACAAACACTCTCCCACATACATATACTCACACAAACACACACTCATACACACATTCTCACAAACACTCTCCCACAGACATATACTCACACAAACACACACTCTTACACACATTCTCACAAACACTCTCCCACAGACATATACTCACACAAACACACACTCATACACACATTCTCACAAACACTCTCCCACATACATATACTCACACATACACACACTCTTACACACATTCTCACAAACACTCTCCCACATACATATACTCACACAAACACACACTCATACACATTCTCACAAACACTCTCCCACAGACATATACTCACACAAACACACACTCTTACACACATTCTCACAAACACTCTCCCACAGACATATACTCACACAAACACACACTCTTCCAGTATCACACACACACACACGCTCTTCCACGGTCTTACGCAGATACAGAGACATACTAACACAAACACACACGCTTACATACCCACTCACACACTCTCCCACATGTAAAGACACATACTCACACACTCATTGTCACACACAAACAGACTTTCACACACACACTCAAACACTCTCCCATAGACACATACACAAACACACACTCTTACACACTCAAACACTCTCCCACAGACACATACTCACACAAACACACACTCTTACAGTATTACACACACACACAGTCTTACACACATACAGAGACGTACTCACACAAACACACACTCTTACATACACACTCACAAACTCTTCCACATGTAGACAGATACTCACACACAATCACACAAACACACTTTCACACACACTCAAACACTCCCCCACAGATTCATACTCACACAAACACACACTCTTACATACACACCCACACACTCTCGCACATGTAGACACATACTCACACACTCATTGTCACACACAATCACACTCGCACTGTTACAAACACACTCACATACATGGGCAATTTAGTACAACCAATCCACATACCAGTATGCTTCTGGGAGGTGGAAGGGAACCAGATAACCCTGAAAACAACTCATTGTCATCAGTCAAGATGACAAACTGCAAAACGTAAACAATATCTACAAGGCATGGATGACTACACAAATTAAGTTTTACAAAAGAGTAATAATTAACACTGCAGCTTAAATGCATCAGTATGCTAAAATTTGACTATAGCATATGGTGAGCAAATTTAATACAGTCAATCAAACTGGATCTTTTGTGATAGATACACACCAATGTGATATTTCTTCTACAGTTAAATACATTCATCTCAGGATTTTGATTACTGATGGCACAGTACAGTATATCCTGGCACTACATTATACTGTGTAAGCATACTTAAACATAACAGACTCATGGAGAAAAAAATAAACAAATACATAAAAAATGAACACTCATTGATGTGTCTAATTACATGCTAGGTTCAGCCACCCTAAGATCACACACCCGATCATGCTTGTCGGTCACATTGATCTTTCTCATCAGACCACACAAATCAATCCACTGTGCTTGACGATCCACTGCTCTAATGAGTCTTTCTAGCCACATCTTCAAAGTCTTCTATTCCTGTTAAAGGAATTAAGCTACTCTAAGATATAAGTCAGCTAAAGAACAGATCGATACTTGGTTCTCCTGTGTTTTCTTTGAAAATCCCACTCTTGCCAGAGTCCCCAATAATTTCCATTATTCTTGAAGGCACTAAGCACGATGTTAAAAAAAAAAAAAAAAAAAAAAAAAAATCAATATGCAGAGGGCTTCGTAGTTTTTATAAACAAGGGACCATAAGTATAGTAGAAAGGAGACGAGACTGAAGATAGAGGGAGTGGAAAGGGGATGGCTGTCTAGAATGCAAAATGGAAAAGTAACATTATAGAATCGTTAAAATGCGCATGGAGGGGTTGAAAAAGTTCAAGAAGTCTCAAAAACATGCTAAAAAGAAAAAGAATCTACATTTAAACTCGCTCAAGTAGTCAAGAGTAAATGTATGTATTATGAATTGATCGAAACAATTCAGGTACGGTTTTTTTTAAAAAGAAGATTGAATATTATTAAATATTAAATCTAGAACTTGTTATGCTGGGTAGTTACTGGCTAATAGTGGTGGCTCAAGTGGTTAAGGCTCTGGGTTGTTGATTGGATCGGGGGTTCAAGCTCCAGCACCGCCAAGTTGCCACTGTTGGGCCCTTGAGCAAGGCCCTTAACCCTCTCTGCTCCAGGGGCGCTGTATCATGGCTGACCCTGTGCTCTTCATGTGACAAATGAAGGCTATTTCTATTTTTTTTCTAATAGCCTAATTGTTAAATAAATAAATAAATAAATAAATAAATAAAAAAAAATTAAAACAAAACTAGCTAACAAATTTATGATTGGATTGTCAGGTCGACTCAGTCTCTGAGCATATTTTCCCAGAGCACACCACGGCCTAAAGTCATGGCCGTCCCGGATTACGCTTCCCAGAATCCTTTACAACTAACACGTTCTTCAATTTCCAGAAATCTGATCACCCAATCTTGTTCCCAATCTCACACACACACAAAAAAAAAATTGGAATTCACTCACAAACACATTGTGAAGTAACACTCGGTTGTTCAGTTTCTGAATACACCAAGCTTTTTATACTGGATTTTTTATTTATTTATTGACTCCTATTGTTTCCTGGTTTCTGTATTCTGCTTGTGCTGTTTTTATTTTTGTAATCCCCTGACTTTTTTTTTTTTTTTCTTCCAAATGCGAGGCACATTTTTAATACTTAACTTCCCTCACATATTGAAACTGTCTGCTGATTGTTCAATAAACTGCTTCTACTGCGTTTGCATCTGTTTCAGACTCTCGGTTACGACAGAATGTCTTTAAAAATCTTTTTTTTAAGTGTAAACACAACTGATGGTTATAGCAATTTTCTTGGCTAGTGAAAAATCATTACTAACATGAGGAAGGCTAAATTATAATTTCAGTCAATCCAAAGCACAGAACAAATACCTAACTAGAGTAACAAGGTACATTTACTCAAGCACTTGTGTGCATGGTGCTGGAAATGCTGTGCATATTAGATCCATTTCTTTAAAGGAAATCAAGACACATGCATGATATTAATCATGCTTCCTATCATTTCTAAATCAACTATTTGACACAGAATGTAACACAACATTTTTTTTAGACACCGACGGGTAAAAGGTTAATCATCCCTGTGATATCTGTTTGTATTGCCTCACAAGAAGCATCAGCATATGGCTTAATTGCACTGATAATTCCTCTATGTCTAGTTTACTTACTCCACATCCCTAGCTCTCCTTCAACTCAATTTGCCTGATGCATCAGATGCCTTCCTGCTGCTACAGTCATTTAAGCAGAACTAAAAGCGAAATTAAAAACATTTGTAGGTTGAAAATGCATGCAGTGTTTCAGACACTCTAAACAAGCGCCTTTACTCAGTAGGTGTGTTAGGAAAGCCTTCACTTTCATCCTTTTCTCCCTCCCTTTCTGCCTCCACTTCTCTAGCGTGTTTCCAATTTCCGAGCTTAAATAACTTTTTTCTTTCTGCACGGCTGAACGCGAATGATATCCGACTTGACTTATCATAAATTCGTCTTCCAGAATTAATTTCCACAGTAGAAAGTATAATGTTTTAATGAGTTTTTATTGCATACCGATTGAAAATAGATATCTTTTGTCAAGGTCTCGTATGAATAATGTGGCGGAATGCTTCTGTGACAGGGCCTGTCAGTCTTTTCAAAGGGGACTCGATGTGTCGTGAGTGTCGTTTGTGTGCGCTAGTGCGTGTTTTGGCAGCGTTATCTGGATAATTCAATGCATGGAATAGATAGAGTTTGCATGGGGATAAACACATTATCAAGGCATGAGTCGGAAATGTAATCACCGTGCGTGGCCACCAGATGAGATGGGGGTGGAGAGGTGAGAATAACCCAAACAATGTGTGCTCTGGCACGATTACAGAGATATTAATATGACGAGCGGTATTAGAATCAACCAAACCGCCTGCTGTCATAAACTAAATAAAAATATATTCCAGCTCATCTCTGCTTTTAATCAATGCGCTAGGTGATAGTCTGGAAGTGTTTGGATCACGAGACGGCCTGCGTCTTGATACTGCAGAACTTGATGCTAAGGTATAGATTGTCAGCTTTAATTTGTGAGAATTTCCTTCTTGTTTAGAGGAAAATCATCCGGCGGGTTTCTATTAGCATTAATGTTGAGAAAATAAGCAGCACATCAGTAGGAGCGAAATTCTATTATTTTTTTTATTTATTATTAAACGTTTTATATATATATATATATATATTGCAACCTCGTGTTTTTGCTCTTGACATTTTCCTCATATTGCGTGATCTCCTTGATATATCCATGACTCTTTACAATTTACTGAACCGTCAACATTCATGACTGAAAGTAAACATCGAGTTAAGCATATCCGACCTCTGCTCTGATCTCCTTGATGACATAAAGATTATAATGTAGAGCAAACTACTATGCAGTCAGATACACTTAAAGTCTGACAAGCAGCCTCATTTTCTGATTTCTATTTTTTTAAAGTGTGTCCATATTGAGTTTGTCGCATTTCTTCTGAATATCAAACAAGGTCAAGAGAAAAGTTGTACCAAAAAATACCCCCCAACTAAAATAATGGTTTGTTTAGAAAGAAATCAGCCCTAGCCTCATTAACTCTTTTCAGTAGATGCCAGAAAATGGAATTTGTACATTTTCAGCACTGAATTTCTTTGTCATGTCACACTCCATAGTGGTGATTAATGGCTCATATACAAGCAGACACTCAGAATGCATTATGCAAGTATTTCTGTTTATACCTAGCCTACTAGGCATAATATATTCATAGAAAAGTTTTTTTTAACACAAATGTTTTTATCTTCAATGTAAATGATGATATCAACCCCATTTCTGCTCTCAGAGATGCCCCAAGTGTTTGTTCATAAACATTTAAAATTTAAAGGTATTATCTTCAACCACTAAAAATTCTGTGTAAGGTTATCCAACAGAGGGGAAAACATCTCATACTGAAAGCCAACAGAGTCCTGACTCATTTTATATCGCCGATAAAATAATTCATTTGTTTATAATGATAGAAAAAGTCGATTTCCAATCCACTAGCACAATGGAACACCAGTATACTGATAAAAATGGTTAATTTATACAATTCTGTGAATTTTTCTTTTGACTGGTAGCGGTTCGACAAAACTCTGCCTTAAGACGTTTGCTAAAAGCAGCTAATCTGAAGTGAATGCTGAAAATGAAACCTGATAGCTTCTTTTCCACAGCTATATTGCTTCTCATTTTAGCACACAGAAGCAAATTTAATATAAAAAAGGCCACTCAGTATTTTTTTTTTTTTTTTTACTGTTTCTATAACTGTTTTATTATACTTTACACCTTTAATTTCATCATTTCTTTTTCATGAACCAACATTCAGTGGCCAGAAGAAAACATTATTTAATACATTATGATACACTGATCTACACACTGTAGTGTATATTACACCCAAAACAAACGGCCGTGGTTAAGGAAGTCTCAGCGCCTTTAAAACTACCAATCTTGGTGTATTAGTGATTTAACAAGTCATCTGAAGCTATAGAAGAGAACGGAGTGAGGTTTAATACCCTCTTCAGTGTAATCTCTGCTACTTAGGGAAGATCATTTGCTGTTCCCAGGTGCAAAATCTCCGACCACAGAAAGAGTAGATATCTGAGAGGTTCATTGATTAGTCAGAGTCCAGACTTCCATATTGTATTCCAGAGGTCGATGGACTATGTTGGAAGGTGTAGAGAACTTCAGAACATCCGGCTTTTCGCTTAGATCTCCGTCTCCTATTGCCGAGAAAGCATTTAGGAAATGTTCAATAAGCACAAAGTGTTGTTTCAACCTCCTGGGTCTTTCTCTAATAGGCTTCTAAACTGTTACTTTCCTCCACGGGCAGTGCCGACGTAACTGAAAAGTCATTGAGCAGAAGCTGGCAAGCTGAAACTGGAATGCTCAAGGATGACTGATGGCAATCATGCTCTGTCAAAGTCTGGGGCACACATTGATTCTCCAGACAAAGGCAGTAAATAAATCTGTATAGTGCCAGATGGACATAAAACAAATCTCATCTTAACAGGATATTTTGGAGGGAGTTATGTCAAAGGAAAGGCTGATGTGAACCGGTTCAGGATTTAGGACCATCGTTGACTTTCGGCTTATGACTCACAGCACACCAAGGGCTCTGTCTTTGTGATTATGGTGCACATGCAATAAAATTAATAAAATAATAATCAATACAAATTAAAAGATTGAAGAATTGTATAGCATGTTTTTTTATATACGAACCCTGGCACAAAGTGGAGTAAATGGTGTAGGCTTCAAGGAAGTCATTATTAAGAAGTGTGGTGCTGCGAAATCCAATCAAATCTGCTTTAGCAACTAAGCATGCGGAATGACGTATGGCTAATTTCCCTTTCCAGATATTCTGTTCATAGTGTAACACACACACACACGCTTGGATGCAAGTATGCACAATTATAATATGAATGAGAACAGTCCGAAATCCAGAATATTTTAATAGTCTCAGCCTTAGACGTCACACAAACCTTTGCCTGTATGTATGATGCATATGGCACACAAAATTGGTAAAACTTCAAAGTTGTCATCTGATCATCAGTGGTCATCAGGATTTTTATAATGGTCTTCCTGAAAACAAAGCTGTCGTGATGCTCTACTTCCCACATGGAAGTTGTGTTTACAACTGCGACACGTAATAGCTAAACACTGGACTTTCCAAATGATGTGAAGTTCACGGTCTGGACTCATTAATTTGCCCGAATTTCTTATACGATCAATCTACGGTCGCACACCGATCTGTTTTCGCAGAGACATCGACATTACATTTCGATGCTGAAGAAACGAACTGTGATTGGTTGCTTTACATGTCAGTCAGACACTATCTTGGATGGTCCATGAACAGTAAAAGCTGTTGAGGAGTCCAGACCTTCTGCCATCAGTCTGAACGTCTGGCTTCACGAGACTAATCTTTTAAAAGCACACAAAGGATAACCCCCTAGTGGCGGCTGCCAGAATAATCACGTCATACATTTACAGTGATCTGAGAGCCCTCTTATTTAAATTATCTCCCCATGAGCCTGTTTGTTGCTAAAACAGGATAAACACCAATCTCTCAGAGGGGCTGATTACTTTTGGTCACTATGTATGAATTAAGTGATTGCAAAAGCAGTTAATTGCTGTTTACTTGGTTAAAAGATGAGTTTATGCAATCGCTACCACATCTCTATCACTTTTTCTAACCAAGCACTAGAAATCACAAGAGACTTAAAGCCACATGAGAGCTTCGTCGTGCTTCACAGCAGCTTGAAAAAAACAAAACCTTTTTTTTGTAGGTTATTGGATCAGTTATTGGATCTTTTGATGATTCTGAGATTGTCTTTAGAGAGTGGGCCTAAACGTAAAACCTTAAAAAAGGTCACGGACGAAAGAACTGAGGCAAAGGCAATTCTTAGATGTGCTTACTGTGTTTTTTTGTGTGATTTTAATACTGTAAGGCCACCTTGGACTTCTTTCTATGGAGTTTACATTTCATTTACGTCCACATTATTTAAAAAAAAATCCAACTAAGACAGATCTTATGGACTTTGTGTCTCACAGCTGCGCTGGAATTAAATGCTGGTGAAAATATAAGCTCATGTGTGTTTTATAAAAGTTTCAGTGCCACAACTGAGTTGTTTGAATTATTTCTTAATTTGCGCATAAAACAAAATTTTTGAGACTATTTAGAATTTGGCTGAAGTAGCTTATTTATGTTGGAGTGGGGTGCACGTATAAATGCACGTATCTGGCTGTGAATGGGTTTCCACTACACTGGTTCAGTTCTACTGCTCCACCCATATCAGTGCAGAAGATAGAAAATAGAAAATAGCAACAGAGCAGCCAAAAATAGTTTGCATTAACCAAAATAGCTACACACCAGCATTCGCCAGCCAATTACACCTCAGTAATGAGTGGAGGTGTATCTATAATTAAACACGTTCCACTTAAATCAGAACAGAAATCCTGCATTTTCTGGAAATATACAGCAAATCCTATTAAAGCTACTAAACGCAATAAATGGGGGTCCAGCAAGGCCAACATGACAGGCATTAATGCTGAGTGTCAAAATGACGAGTTAAAACTCAGAGGGTTTTTTTTTTTTTTCCAGGAAAGAATTCTCACACCATCATAATTCTGCAGGAAATCAAGGTTCAAATACCAAACATATTGCAATGAAAAGACTAATGTTTTAATGTAAAGCATGTTTTTTAATAAAACCCGGCTCAGGTTGTGCTTAGTTAGTCAACAGGTCAAATTCTTCATGAAAAATGCTTCAGGATTTCCAAGCGACAGATCTTATTGAATGAAAATAATTCCAACATTCTGCAATCTGTATATTCAGACTTATTTTTAACAGAGGAAGAAATACTAGTACTGCCAGCATGGTTTGTAATTTCTGGCTCTAGCAGTTCCTAGAGATGTGTGTGGGACTGTTTTTTTCTTCTCCTCAATACAGTTATTATTTTTGGTTTGCACCTGCCCAGGATAGTTTCTAACTACTTCCCAAAAATATACTGTAAACAAACCACTAGCTGAATTTAAACCCTTACGACCCTGACCAGGTCGTTCCTAAGGATGAATGACTGAGCATGGTCTTTGTTTTCTTTTGCATGAGCTTGAATAAACACACTTCTGCTCACACAACCTTTTAGTTGCATCCCAGGATCCCACACATACCTTTAGTTTCAGATGCACTGTGAACCTTTTAGGCAGGCTTTCTAAAAAGAAAACAGAGGAGAAAATAAAACACCAAAACATTGATGTGCCCGATATTGATAGGACACATTTTTATTCCAAATGATGTAAAACTATTAGGGTGTGTGTGTGTGTGTGTGTATTGTCCATGTATTGTCACTATCTTCTACCCCAACAATAATCCACTGTCAGTATAATGTCCCAATTCCACAATACACACCGTTTAATGCTATCCTCAGTGTTTAATAAGATACAACTGTTTCCCTGGTTCAATTGCAGACCATGTGATGTTCATCGCTACATACAAAAAGATATCACTATATACACTATACAGTGGTATGGATTCTGCAAGTCCCTGGAGCTGAACAGAAAGGGATGAAAGCCATGCTTACAAAAGATATTCCTTTGATTAACTTTTGTTAAAACCATTCAGTAAACCCTCATGCCCTGAGGATGGAGCATCACCATCCTGGAAGTAACTACTCCCATCAGGATTGCAATGTTTTTGTATTGATTTGTAGTGACCCTTCCCGCTAAGGGGACAAGTGGACCCAAACCAAGCCAACAAAATACAGCAGAACTACTCATTGTTGGGGTCAAGTATTTAGACCTGTACTTTTCTCTTGTTCTCTTCTCTGTTCACATGTACTCGCCCACTTGTTGAGAATATGATGAAGGATGACTCATGTTTTCCACATCTCTGTAGACCGGTCCCTGCAGTTTTTCTAACACTGAATCCTCCAGTGTGCATTCATCTTTGTAATGAGTTGTTTATGCACTACTACAATATCGCTCTTTGTCTTGAGAGGAAAGGAACGTAGGATGAACTTGGCTGCACATTTTTGTTGGTCTTGTTTCTTGGTTAAAAATTAATTAATCATGTGTAGCATTACGCAAATAGGCAATAGGGCCACTCCTTGTGTCAGAAGCTCCGCCCCTGTGTGTGTGTGTGCGCGCATATGTGTGACTGGTGTTAGTAATTATAATATTTCCTTCATGGTTCTCTGAAGCATTACATAAATATAAAAAAGCACGTGTGAAATACAGATACAGATACACTCACAGAGCACTTTAAAAGGCCTCCTGCTCATTCATGCAATTATCCAGCAGCAGCTTATTGCATAATATCTTGAATATGCAGGTCAAGAGCTTCAGTTAATGTTCACATTAAGCATTAGAATAGAGAAAAAATAAGATCGCAGTGACTTCAAGTGTGGCATGGTTGTTGGTGCCAGACCAGCTGGTCTGAGTATTTCAGAAACTATTGCTGATCTCCTGGGATTTTCACAAGTCTCCAGACAGAATGGAGCGAAGAACAAAAAAAAACTTTCAGTGAGTGTTAGTTCTGTGGGCAGAAATGCTTTGTTGACGAGAGAGGTCAGAGGAGAACGCAAAACAGGTCGAACAGTGAAGTAGATCACAGCAGATGACCACGTCATGTTCCACTCCCATCATTTAATACCAGGAGTCTGAGACTACAGTGGGCAACTGGATCACAGAATTTTAGTTGAAAAAAAAAATTGGGAAAAGATCAGGCAGTTTTTTTTTTTTTTGTACTTATCAACATGGGAGTTTATTGTGAACTACATTCCAAATTTTATTTATTTATCCATTATTTATTTTCTACATCTGTATTATGGCTCCAGGAAAGAATGTATACAGAATTTACAGTACACCGCACTACATGCTTATCTGCTCTAACAAATGTCGTCAACTTAAAAAGACGTGAAAATGCAACTGTAAGTTGGCTAACATTGACAACATTGGTAACTGCACACAATATCTAACCAGGCATGTGCACCTGAACTGTCTTTTGGGGTATATCATTTAATGTTTGTGATATAGAAATAATGGGATTAATTAATGTCATGATTGTGAAAAGAAACACGCATTCCCAAGATCCTTTGTCATGTCATTTGCGGAAAGTGTAATCGGTTATTGCTGAGCTGCTTGGGCTGTTGTAGCTGAGCATGCACTGCTGACATTGTTAATAAAAATAAATAAATAAATAAGGGGTTAGAGCTAGAGGTTGTATTTGAAATGTATACGTTGAATATCAACTTAATAAACACAAAATATAACAATACATATAATCATTATAATAATTACACACTGGTTTATACTATTTAATGATGTATAAAGATGTATATCACATCTACAATTATAGTAACAAACTCATATTATAGTTATACTGTAAGAGCTCATAGTTGTCTTTCATTGCTTTAATTTTTTATTTATCTATGTCACTTATCTTCTAATTAGTATATGGTTGGTTCGTGCTCTGAAGTTATTTACAGCCGATGTCTGTTCCTGTGTTTACAATGGGGCTGCATTACCATCAAGGACAACAAATGGTCAGATACATTATTTTTACCAGTTAACTTCTGTTCTGTGGAGTCTGAGTTCATCTGTTCAGAAAAGTACTCGTATAAATGTCTGAAGGTTATACCAAATTTTGTAGCATCGGTGCTACAAGTAATTATCAATCAGGTTTTCGATATGAGAGGTTTTTTTTTTGTTTTTTTTTATCAACACATTAAGAATTAATACCAGTTTGGAAAAGGAAAACCAAAGGCTGCATTACTAGCACTAGTGGTATTATTAAACCGATTTATCATGCTGTAGCTCTGGGTGAAGCTACATCTTGATGCCCTGGATATATCACCCTTCGTAAATAGCAGTTTAACTGCAATAGTTTGCTCCGTAGAAAGAAATATAGATTACTGCAAAAGCAATGCAGATGAGACCTTGAATACCTGTCATGGATGAAATGTTTATCTCTCCTAGGCTCAAATGAGCAGCTAATCTGAGACGCTACTGAGAAACCAATTGATATTTTCAAATTAGTTTTTTTTTTTTTTTTTTCCCCATCATTCATACAAGCCATAATTAGTCAAGGCACAAAAGGGGGGTGTATTATGTCAGTCAGGTTTCTTCAAACAATTCCACTGCTCATGCTCACACTCACACCCACACACACCCTAACACATGATATGTAGGAACCACACACACACTAAAATTTATTACTACATCCTAAATTTACGAGTCTTGATTATCCAGAAGCTCATTCACATAAAAATACACCCAACATGCATAAAAGAGATTTAAATGTGATTACTCATTTAAACCCAAAATAAAAATCACTTTTCACGGCCCAAACCTCCCAATACATTGCCCTATAACCATGACCTTCAGAACCACCATGCAGTAACCAGAGAGTTGCTATACACAAGAACTATATATGCTCATTTTCATCTGCTATCTTAATGTGACATTGCACATTTTCAAAAATTAGGCAGCTAGTTTAAATCACTGAAAAATGCCCAGCACGATCTGTTCCCACTAGTCTACGATTCATTCTTGGCACAAATTGATCCATGGACTGTAGCGCCATTTGCTATGTCTGCTGTATTTAACTGTTTAAACAATCCACTGCTGATATCGGTGCCTTTAGGGAAGTTAAAAGTCAGTCAGCTGTATGAATTTCAATTCTGTGTTCATTTTCATACTGTGTGGAATTCAATAATGCAACACGGGACAGATGGTATAAATGGGCTTGCAGCCTTTCAAAGTTAAAAAGACATCATTGTAAGATTTCTTTTTCTTTTTTTTGCCATCCACATTAGATTATTTGCTTTTAGCAAATGTCCTAAAATGGATTCTTTTGGACTTTTATGTCACTAAGCACAACAGCACCACCAATGGTTGTGAGAAAGAAAAATACAGCATACAGGGTAAAGGAATGAGGCTGGGGCTGATTTCTTTCTATCCCAGACTGTAGATTCGTGTAGTTTATTATTGGCAGTTGTGTCAGATGATTTCTTCATTGTGGTCTTGACATATCGTCAGCAGTAACTGAGGACGCACGTGTAAAATATATATTATCTCCTTATTTCCAGATTAAAAGTAAATAAAGCAAACACACACTGTCCAAATCAATGTATAAGCTACATAACCTGTACCCTATGTAGCTTTAACCTTTTCATTCCAGTTTACATTTAGAGGAAACGTAACATGAATGCAGTATGAGATTATGGTCTTGAAACTTCACAAATGCAGCTGCCTATCAGCCTTGGAGTGTGTGTAATGTGTGTGTGTGTGTGTGAAATAGTTTGCCGTACATCATTCTTATTGTATCAGCTATTTTTATTAAGACTGCAACCATCTTCTAGAAAAGAAAAAACAATCCAGCAAGCTGGATGTAAACTGATATGAGGTGTTCTGTTCCAAGTGAATTGTTCAATGGAGACATATGTAATTCCATTAAGTATAAATGCATGTGATAAAGATTTTATCAGAATAAAAATCCACTTACAAGACACGTTAGGAAGCCAGACTCAACAGGGGCTTTGTCATTGTTTTCTGATCTGAATAGTCATCTCTGAAATATAAAATACAGACTTATGCAACGTCTGATTAGAAAGCTAATGTTGATGGGTCTGGAGGATCTGAAATAGAATCTAAAGGAAAAAGTAGCCATAAATACTCAGCATACTAGGGAGATTATTACTGTTAGATAAGCATTATAGATAAAGAAAACAGTACAAAGTTGGTTCAGAGAATATCATAAGTGTGTACAACGCTGTCATCGAGACAAATAGTGGCTATTTTGGTGGAAATGTTTTTTTTTGTTCTGAATACCACTTTTTGGTTGCTGCTTAATATAGCGTTTATTTTATTTATATATTTTTAAATATATTTATTTTATATATTTATTTTATTTATATATTTTTAAATATATTTATATATTTATTTTATATATTTATATATATATTATTTAAAAGACAGTGGTAATATTTTACATTCATCGAAGCTCTCTCTTTAAGGTGTTTTTCATTTAATATTATTGCATTTTTAATGATCGGGAGTTTCTTGTCACACTTTAAGACTAGAATTAATAAGCAAGAACACATACAGTGGATGATAATATTAAGTGATAAAAATTAATTGAGTAGAATGTTAAACAGTCTTATGAATTCATTAACTGTGGCAAACAAAGTTGTTTTGCAGCACTGGTGGACTGCTGGGTAAGAAAAAGTGACAGAAATAAATCAGTTTTATGTATTTATTAGGTTTTGGTCAGGTTTAACTGAGTGTGTCTGTCATATGTTGGGTATTGCAACTAAGTTATAAAGCAATGCTGCTATATGTATCTATGTAGTGCTCCAAATATTTATATCTGTATCTGGATTTGGATATAAATCCAAAGTGGGTGTGTCCTGAATTGGATTTTTTGGTATAGTATAAAGTACACTATATTGGCAAAAGTTTTGGGACATCTGACTTTACTTGCACATGAATGTAATATGGAGTTGTCACACCCTTTGCAGCTATAACAGCTTCAACTCTTCTTGGAAGGCTTTCCACAAGGTTTAGGAGTGCGTTTATGGGAATTTTTGACCATTCCTCTAGAAGCACATTTGTGAGGTCAGGTACTGATGTTGGACGAGAAGGTCTGGCTCTCAGTCTCCACTCTAATTCATCCCAAAGGTGTTCTATCAGGTTGAGGTCAGGACTCTGTGCAGGTCAGTCAAGTTCAAACTCTCTCATCTATGTCTTTATGGACCTTGCTTTGTGCACTGGTGATGTTGGAACAGGAAGGGGTCATCCCCAAACTGTTCCCACAAAGCTGGGAGCATGAAAGTTTCCAAAATGTCTTGGTATGCTGAAGCATTAAGAGTTGTTTACACTGGAACTAAGGGGCCGAGCCCAACCACTGAAAGACAACACCTGAATTCAATGATTTGGAGGCGTGTCCCAAAACTTTTGGCAATATAGTGTATAAATAAACAAGTAGCTCAATATAAATGAATTAAACATAGACTAAACCAGTCAGTACCTCAAAATCAGTTAAATAAATGTGGACCTTGTAAGTTACACTGGCTTCATATCTGACAGTTAAAGTAGAAATCCCAGTCTCAGTGCTCACCTCTAGTCCTATTCAGGTGCCCCGCCCTTCTTCAGAACATATCCATATCTCTATCTATTAATATCTGTATTTATGCATATCAGCTCAGAGCATTATCATCTTTTCATTAAGAATCCGTATCCTACTTCATCCATAATAACAAATACTAAGATCAAAAGACATTTTCAACATCTTTCCAAGATCATATTGATTCTATGATTCTTTTTGAAGAACTTTGAAAGAACGAGTAATTTGATGTGTTTTTCTGCCCTCAACGCTACCTCATGTTCAAAACCTGAGGTATAGTGTATATCTAAACTCTGCTCAAGTGCTTTGAGGATAAAGTCAAGACACTGCCAGTTTGTTTTATGAATGATAATTACTATCTTCCCTGCCTTACAATCACAGCTGAAACTGAAAATCTGACACATGACACTGTTTCAAGCTGTTTTATATGCAGGCTGCACAGCGTACAGTATATAACCGTGACCGGGATAAATCGGTTCCTGCTGATATACAGCAGTGTTTGTGTGTCCTAATAAGAACAAACATGTCATCTGGCAACACATCATGCAGGTGTAAACTCAAGCAGTGTACCTAGGGAGAGCTCTGTATAATCAATTTATACAGACAGATAAACAGGCATATGACTGGATTGGATTCTGCCTCACTTTGGATTAAAATGGCTGGCAAATGGGTTCATGTTTTTAAGATAGTATTAACAATAAAAGTGACAAGACAACTTTCTCCTAAGTCATAAATTAAAGCAAAAACCGGACAGATTCTAACACCGACTTCATAAATTCATGCATGGGAATTCATTTAAAGATGATAAAGAATCAGAAATACTGCCTAGTTATCTTTCCCTGGCAACATGTGACAAAACTTAGTCTATATAAAGTCATCTTTTTTAAGGGCCTTATTACATATAATGAGGTCCTGGTCCCCAAGTTGTCACCAAAAAAAAAAAAAAGCCAGAGGGCCAACACACTTACACAGCCTCAGCCACACACTGGCTCATTAATAAATTGCAACAGACATGCAAATTAAGACGAGCCACCGGGGGACAGAGACAAGAGGAGACTGTGCCTTGCATCCCACTGCATACACTAACATGAAAATGCTTGGCCATGTTGTTTAATCCTCAGCTTCCCATGTGTGCTAGGAACAAGAGGACTATATGTACATATCATTCATCTTTTTGCTCTCTTCATTCTCTTCTTCCACGGCTATCCATACACATTAATAATAAATTACAGTCAATTTAACACGCAGTTCTGGAGATATATGTTGCGGTTTAGCTCCATTTATGTCCATTATTTATGCCCTGTTTTAGTCGTCGTTGCTTATTTTAATTATATCATTTACACAGATTCATTTGTTAGACTATCACTCCAAAGGGACAAAAAACAGAACCTGAATCAATATTTAAATTATATTTACAGATTTCTTTATGTTAACCCTGGATTCCAGACACAAAGTTTGAAGCATTTTTTTTCTTTTTCACACTTTGCAATTTAGTCAATTAGCTAACAACCAGAAAACATCATTATTGACAAGTTCGTGTTGTTGGGTATGTTTTTGTTCGTTTCATTTGTTTTCGAATATTCTATTGATTTGCAGTCATAGACTCTTTTCTAATATTTTATGAGAACAGTAATTAAAAAGAGAGTCACATACCTCGTTTATTTACCTTAGCAAAACTGCTAATTTAAGGTAATGTTCATGTTTAAATTAAAAATAAAATGTTTGCTAGTTAAATTATATTAATAGCAGTGTAATACATAATTGTAAATAAATGTAATATACAATTAAAACTGTTTAACAGAACTTTATATATAAAATAATCATAGTACACAGAGCACACATACAGTTTCTATATTTATGAATGCTAAAGCTACATGCCATAAGAAAATTGTAACTTTCCTTCATTGATAGAAAAATTTCAAGCTTTTTGCATTGTACTGTATTGTTCCTCCACTGGATGCTTTAATTTTATAGCTACTTCATATCCCAAACCTACTCCAGTGCGTACACTTAGAGCTACATTTATACTTTAAACCATTAAAACCCTTTACTGTTTTATTGTATGTGGATTGTGATGATCTCAGCAGCTATACAGGATACTTTATATAACAGATAATGTTTCCTTCCATATACTCACTACACACTTATATAGCAGATAGTGTTACCTTCCATTTACTCGCTACACATTGCGCTCAGCTAACATTAAAGCTTATTGTGAAATCATCAGCTTGTTATATAACTTTTCTTCGAATCAGATCAAACTTGTCTTGCAAGAAATAGTGGCTTGCTTGAGTGGAGACATCTCATAAGAGTGGAAACATCCTTCTTATTCCTGCCCCAAGGTCTTCAAAATCAACCTGACTCACAAACAAAGTGCAGACCCTGCAAGCAAGAGAAAATGAAACACATCTGAAGCTCAGTGCTCTGTGTTTGCCAAACTGAATTGCTTTCATATTCAGAAACCTCTCTGCACACTTGCCAATACATTTTTGTGCACAAAATTCATGGTACACACTTTTCTTTTGGAAATATATCCCAATTTGGTCACCTTTGATCAGCTATCTAGCACATTCTTCCCCCAGACAACTGCATTCATACTACATCACATGGTAGCTGAATACACATGAGAGAAATCGCTTACTGCCATCTGGCAGTAGTGGCGAAAGTGGACTCTGGGCTGTTGATCGTGGTTCAAGACCCCGCACTGCCAATGTTGGGCTCTTGAGCAAGGCCCTTAACCCATGATACAGCACCCTCCAGGGGTTCTGTATCATCGCTGACCTTGCGCTCTGACCTCAACTTCCAAAGTTAGGAAATGCGAAGAAAGAATTTCACTGTGCTGTAATGTATACGTGACAAAGGCTTGATTCTATTCTATTCACGTACATGGACACCCATGAATGTCACTCTGTTAGACAGGAGAGAAAGTAATACCACTCTCACCCAGAAAGCATGAGCTATTGTGCGTCTTTTTACTACATTCAGACATAGTCATTTTATCCAGCTGCTTTACTATGAAGTCATCAATAAGCATCCCTACTACTGGTTGCCATAGTAATAAATCAGACGGTGGTGCAGCTAATGTTAACAATCACTTTTCTTGCTGCTAAAATGAAACATTCAGGAGGGAGATTTGGTGTTTCTATACAAAATTCATACAAAATAAAGAAGAAGCAGTGTCTGCTCTTTCATGTGCACTCTTCAGTATTGTTTTCACTACCAGTTGTAGTCGATACAGCAGTAGTCAGTCCATATTTACTAAAAGTTAAACTTTTCTCCGCTTAATTATGTCGCTGTACATGCCCACATCTAGCCATCAAAAGATTCATGTTGCTCGTGTCGCTGGAAGTCAATAGCTTTTATTGAAAAATTAATAATATCCAGTCGAAGTATGTGTGAATACAGCATTAAACTCCCAGCCATGGCATTGTCATTATGTGAACTTGCAAACAATGAATGTTTTTCTGTTGAACCACTTGGGATAACCCTTGGGCTTTCATTTAATGATCAGGTTTTATAATTGTGTATGCTTTGTTTGCATTTATATGCAAACTCTCTCTCACTTGATTGGCTGCAGCTCCTGTCTGTCACCATGTAAATGCAGTGAAGAGACATCAGAAAACATCATATTATAGAATCAAGAAAAGCATTTTAAAATTGTATTTTATGTTGGAGTAAAATATATCGTGTGCAAACTAGAGGTATGGGTCACTGCTGCTCATCTTTTAACGTTGATAATCCCGGAGTTCACTGCATCAGCTGCTAAAAAATGATGCATAAAGAACACATCAAGTACAGAAGTATCTGCCTACAGTGCACCAAAATCAGTTTCCCGTGTACATCCTCGCGGCCCTGATTTCCAGATGCTCTCACTGCAGATTCATCTTCAGGGCAAGGAGTCCATGTCTAATCACCTTTACTTGGGGGACTGCTTTTCACTTCAGTGCTATCAACAGACTGGGATTGGTTTGGAATCCACAGCCATAAAGCTGGGACCATGTCAGCTGGGCTCTAACTGTCTGTGCTCCACTGCCGCCTGACTGCACAACCACTAAGCTAAGCGCTCATGCTTAGCTTGATGTATCAGTCTCATTGTCTCTAGATCATCCAATCATTAGCACCAGTGAAGAAAATCAAGAAAGGGTGTTGGAGTGGAACGGTGTGAAAAAGTCAGCATGGTAGCTATACAAACAGTGTGAACTGGTAAGGCCTTTTACGTCCATTTTACAGAGTTGGCTTCTTCATAGAGCATTAAATGTCATGTAAATCTTCAGGCAGCAGTGCACATATTATAATGCAGCTGTTTCTTTGGCTGTTTCTGAAATTTAGCTGTTATATGACATGCTGCGATCATGAAATAAAGCATCTCGGAATGATGGAAGATAGAAGGAGGTTGCATGCTCTAAACTCGTTTCAGATTCTTTCAACAGGTTATCTTGTTTGCATGCTGTTTCCTAAATAAGATGAACAAATGATGGACAAGCCTGCTCAATAGATTGTGAAATTACTACTTTAACTTTATTCTGTTTAGTGGCTAAAGTGTGTGGAAAGTATTAAACCACCATGAAGTACTGCAGAACAGTGTTGGTAAATATAATGGTGTTTCAATAATCTGACGGGACAGGGCTGAACATTTTACAAAAACAATCTTTGAAATTTTTTGCATCTTATGAGGACATAGTAGATTCAATTCAACTTTATGTAATAATGAATAATATATCCATCCATTCATCCATCTTCTGTAGTGCTTATCCTACACAGGGTCACTGAGTCTATCCCAGGGGACTCAAAGGGACAAGGCAGGGGACACCCTGGGCAAATGCCAACCCATCATAGGGCTCACACACACACTTACACACCCATTCACACACTACAGAAAAATTTCAGATGACAATCATAGTACAATGCATGCCTTTAGACAGGGGGAGGAAACCAGAGTACCTGGAGGAAACCCCTAGGAGAACATTCAATCTCCACACACAGGATGGAGATCATAGTTTCCTATGCAATGATGTCATAAAATCATAATGTGTGGATGATACCCATCCCATGAGTGTTGCTTAATTTGTGCTCTTTGCTCAAGAAATGTTCCCAAGCTGAACCAGCAGTCATCTGCAATATTTACCGCACAGTTTACACCTAGGTGGATTTTAATTTTTACCATAATGCAACTAGGTTTCTTGCTTATTTAATATTCACGCCAACTTCCACATCAGGCTGGCTGAGTGCTTTAATATTCAGATTTTCTGCATTATCTGATGTTCGCCTATTTCTACTCATTCCCATTCATGTGCACCTCGGTGTATTATGTGCAGCAAAGCGAAGCGCAGTGGGGATAATTTACTTAGCAGCTTCCCCACACACAGCTCTATCCTACTTACTGAAGCTGCACAGTGGGCTACTCTACAGCTCATAGGCACACAGGAGAAAAAGTCTTTCTCTCAGCATGAAGGCAGCTACACATATGCTAACATCTTCCCTGTGACTAGGATTACAAGAAAATTACAATACGAATCGTGTTTTTGTTATTGATTTGTGCAGTACGACTTGGCAATTTTATGCAGACGTCAAACAAATGCTCTGGAATGTACAGCGACTCAGTAAAATCGTTTAATCAACATAACAAATTTGAAGGCTGCTCAGTTCAATGAATAAGGGCATGCTTTGTTTCTTACTGTCAGTAAGCTATATGGAAAATGGGTGACAAATTAAATCTGGTATGCAGTGGCGGGTATTTTTGCTGGCATGACTTGGGTCTATTTGTCCTCTTAGTAGGAAAGATCACTGGAGATCAATACAAGGCTCTTCTGACTGATCACCTTTACCCTACGGTGAAGCATTTTTAATCCTGATGGGAGTGGTCACTTCCTGGATGACTTCACCCCCATCCATAGGAAACGAGGAATGGTTTGCTGAGGCTGGAAACGATGCAAATCATATGCTGTGGCTTTCACAGTCAGCTCTAATTTTAATTAAACACATATAGGAGATTTTGCTATGACGTGTTAGACAGCACTGTCTTTCAGTGTGGGCAAATAAATGTTTTTTAAGTCTCCAGGAATCTTTATTAAAGCACAGTGAAGCTGTTCTGGTGGCTTGTAGTGATCCAAAATTGTACTATGCTGTTTTTTTTGCTGGGTCACCTAGATTATATACAGCATAAATAACTTACCTTTCAATACTAGCTTAAAATTATTATAAACACTAGCCAAAATGAGTCCAACAAGACTGGAGACACTCAAAAAGGGAATCCTAGAGGACCTCTCCTCCATGTAGAACCTGACAAATATAGGGTTTTTGCTAGTTTTGGTAGTTTTTTTGGTAGGTTCATAGGTTTGTCCTGATTTTCCAATAGGGTTTAATTACAGAGACTGTAATCGTCTTGACAAGAAAGACTAAAAGATTTACCTTTGGCCAGATCTTTTCATCCTGGCAGAGGTGATCATGCCTTGAGCTAAAATGTATTCAGTGTATTCAGTGATTCCATTAATCACAATAAAATGGGCAGAAAGGCTATTATATGTACTAAATTCAACCTCATACATAAGAATGTTAAAAGGGAACAATGTATTTCTACATCTGGTGTCAATAATTCCATCATTTATATGAACAATAAGGAATGATTAAATGAATATTTGCCCATTCATGAAACGAGGCCAATACTTCTGGTGTTGACTGTGGGATAAGTGTTCCGTCTGAAACTATAAACAGTGCATCCGAGCTGTTTGTGTACTATCTTGGCATGAGCCTAAGGGCATTGTTGTGTTCATGAGATTCAATCTTGTTTGCTTTTAATAAACGATGACAAAACTATCCGTGCATATCCAGCTAGACACGTAAACGAATTCCAAAAGTGCTGACAATTACATTTGTTGCCCTAATTTAATCTGGATGAGGACGGATCGCGTAAGGTTTTATCAGTGAAATTCAAGCCAGAGAGGGCTATTTTGACTTTTTTTTCCCTCCAAAATGTGACAATTTTCATTAACTTTACATGTGCAAGATGGCATAACAGACTAACAGATGGTCATTTTAACTTGAGAGGAATATAAGCCAAGCATCTGGGGTGTATAACAGCATGTGACTGATGGGATGCAAAGAAACTTGATTCAGAAATATTGCAATTAGGTTTATCTAATATGATTCCCAAACCCATTTGATTAAACAAGAATATCTGTTTGCCCTAGTTTAACCACACTGTGTTCGGTGATCTGGTATCAGAACGACCCCTCACTAAACAAATGACAACTTTGTAGACATATAATTCTCTCATCAAACATGCTGTGTAGACTGACTGACCTTTACATTACAAGCCTCACATTACATTAGAAATCCTCCACAGCTTGTACATGAGTTTTATGCATTTTTAAATATGACATGATCCACACGATGATTGCAATTACCTAATTCGCAGAAAAAGGCACAATGACTTAGGGCCATATTCGCAGTCGGCAGTGTATGTCCGAAAGTTATGCGATATAATTACAAAGGGAAATTTATACATATTCACCCCTGTCTGCATTACGTATTTATGCAGATCATCTGTGTGTACACACTTTTACTGTTGCCAGAGATCTAAGAATAGAAATGTACAGATTTCTCAGAAATCAGTAGAAATGTCTGCATCGAATGATAGCATCTAAACCACCTTCTTTTTACAAAAGCAGTTGTCTAAATGAATATAGAAAGTCTGCACTGAAGAGGAAAATCTTTTTTTATAAAAAAGCAAGTGATAATTTACAAATGAATAGATAAAAAAGACTAATATGATGATACATCTGTGAGAAGAAGGCAAATATCTTGCGAATATATTATATTGCGAATATACTGCTGTATGAATAGGCCTAATTATAAACATCACCTTAATGGCTGCCTTTTTGTTTAAATGTAACTTAGATTATTACTTAGCAGCATATAAAATAGCACTTGATCCAGCACATCCACTTAATTTGCATTTTATTTTTATTATATTATGCTTTGACAGTTAATGAAGTCACAAGATACTAAACTGACATCATGAAGTCACAAAGCCCATAGTTTTGTTTAAGGTCTGAATATCACTGTGCACATTTTTGGTATCTTCTTCTTCTTCTTTCGGCTTTTCCCTTCAGGGGTCTCCACAGCAAATCATCCACCTATCCCTATCTTCTGCATCCTCAACACTTGTACCCATTAGCTCCATATCCTCATTTATTACATCCATATACCTCCTCTTTGGCCTTCCTCTTTGCCTCCTGCCTGGCAGCTCCATGTCCAACATTCTCCTACCAATATACTCACTCTCCCTCCTCTGGACATGTCCAAACCATCTTAATCTGGCCTCCCTAACTTCGTCCCCCAAATGTCCAACATGAGCTGATGTACTCGTTCCTAATCCTGTCCAACCATGTCACTCCCAAAGAGAACCTCAACCTCTTCAGCTCTGCTACCTCCACCTCTGACTCCTGTCTCTTCCTCAGTGACACTGTCTCTAAACCATACAGCATGGCCGGTCTCACCACTGTCTTGTACACCTTCCCCTTGATTCTCGCTGATATTTTTCTTTCACAACATTTTTGGTATCAAATCTGACATTCTGTACACAGCTCTTAAATAGCATGATTTTTATGAACACATACAATGTGCTAAAAACTCCATTCACACTCATGCTTTCCCCGTTTATGCACGATTTGCTCTTCCTTCATGTTTACACACTGCATATGTTGAAATGAAAAATATTCCCTCACAAATCCTTTCATGCTTTCAAGCACTTTTTTTTGTAATTTCACTGCTAAAAGTGTCCAATTGGTCATAATGGGTTACAGGTTTTGGACAATTAAATCGTTACTACTCAGTACTTGAAGACAGTAAAATAAATGAGGTCGAAAAAAATGCAGATTATTCATAGTTCCTGGTAATTTCACATCGCTTTAATGTTATGAAGGTACTGATATGTCCTGCAAATACGGTCATACATGAACACATGAGCTTTTTCATTGCCATTCTGCATAATTTATCTTTACTTATATACTGACTTATTTATATACTGTATTGTACATTGCAATAGTTTATACAATCACATGAGAGTCATGTATGCTGTGAATAAGGGAAACCAGCATTTCCAGGATTGGTTTGTGTTTAATTTTGTTTTGGCATTGGCAAAATATAATACCTTTATTCCAGCTATCATGATACATTCTATCACCTATCCTTCTACTCAATAAGCTTTTCATACTCAAATCACCAGTCACTGGGACAAAAACAGCTTGTGAATCATATGGGTTAAAGATGAAAGCTGAGATTCAGACAAGCGAAAAAAAAAAAATGGGCCACAAACCGGCAAATCGGATCCAAATTACTCTGCAGAATGTCATCTCAGCTGAACATCATATTATGCTGATGTTCTAAAAGAAGACTGAGAAAGCATGTCTCAAGTAGGCACAAGAACAACAAAACAGGACAAATCCGGTGTCAAGAGTGACAAAACTCGGTGTCAACAATGCAAGCTGGTGGTGGCGGCGTGATGGTGTGTGTAAAGCTTAAATGGTATATATTAGGTTTCCTGATACCCACTGAAACATTTCCAAAATACAAAACAAATAATGCCTCAGGTCACAGTACTACTCTTTGTCCAGTTTCTGTCCGGCCTCTTCAACCCAATTCAACCTGCATTAAAAGCACAATTCAACTATTTCTACATGATAAAAACTAGTTATAGTTGGTGTTTTTTTAATGAACCAGTAACTCATTAAGTATAATAAGACAACATAATGTCTTTTATTAAGGTTGTGTCCCATTACAGGCCACAGGAACCCTTGGCATAGATTGTTCCAGTCTCTAGAAGTGTGCTCAGAGAGATTATACACAATTTGTCCAAAAGATATTCTGTCAACTGGCGTTTGGATTATAGTGATGGAGATCGCTGTCTAACACATCTGTCCGACATTGCCCCTAGGCAAACAAATGGTTTGAGATCTGGTGACTGCGAAGGTCACTGCATATGATAGTATTTCTTTAAATGCATCGAACCATTCAGCTACACTGCATTCCCTATAGACAGGGACAGGGTCACCTTGGAGGAGACAACTCTTTTCAGAATAGAATTATTTCATCCTAGGTTAAAGGTGATCTGTCAGAATAACTTACTGACTGACTTACTGTATATTCAGGTCATATGTTTAGTACAGGCAGATTTTTGGGGAGAGGACATGCAACTCTACTAGCATCAAGTTACCTGACAGTTCTTTGCAGCCACAAACTTTACGTTGCTAAAATGAACATTGTCCTATTCGCGGAGTTCAAAAAAAGCTTTGAAAGGCAGGTGCTAAAGTGTTTATTCAACTGATTCAACAGAGAGAAAAGGCTTTGTATTTGAAAATCTGAAGATCCTTTTGCAAAAGGGCATAGTACACAACAGTGTAATACGATGTGATTTAAATGGATTCAGCTTCCCTTATGTCAAGGCTAAGTGCTGTAGCTGTATGCACACTCTGGAAGACCCAGGAGCAATGCAAACGAAATCTGAAGGATTTCATTATCACTCACTCCTCAAGGATGAGCTCATACCTGACAAATATTTGCACATTCGCCTTGCAACAGTGTCTGCAGTTGTGCGTGTGTTTGTTTGTATGTGTGTGTAGCGGCTTACTAATCAAAGATGCATGTGATAAAATAGACTTAGCCCAGCCTGAATCTAATTACACTGTATCATTCATGTGGTAACTTACATTTTATGGAAATGGTTTGCATTTAGACGTGCTCATTAGAATGAAATTGTATTTCGCATGCTAATTTTGAGGACTCTGTAGTATTATTTATGTACCTGACATTAGGTGTCATAATGCAGCACAGGTTACTGTTACTGTGTGAATATGTGTGAATATGTTACTGTGTTGTAGAGGTGACAGCCACATGTACACTGAATGTTTTACGTTTTCTCTTATTATATATATAAACACATATATACACTGATCAGGCATAACATTATGAGCAGTGACAGGTGAAGTGAATAACACTGATGATCTCCTCATCATGGCACCTGTTAGTGGGTGGGATATATTAGGCAGCAAGTGAACATTTTGTCCTCAAAGTTGATGTGTTAGAAGCAGGAAAAATGGACAAGTGTAAGGATTTGAGCGAGTTTGATGAAGGGCCAAATTGTGATGGCTAAACCACTGGATCAGAGCATCTCCAAAACTGCAGCTCTTGTGGGGTGTTCCCGGTCTGCAGTGGTCAGTATCTATCAAAAGTGGTCCAAGGAAGGAACAGTGGTGATCCGGTGACAGGGTCATGGGCGGCCAAGGCTCATTGATGCACGTGGGGAGAGAAGGCTGGACCGTGTGATCCGATCCAACAGACGAGCTACTGTTGCTCAAATTGCTGAAGAAGTTAATACTGATAGAAAGGTGTCAGAATGTACTGTACAGTGCATGACCGGTCAGGGTTGTTTTGGCAGCAAAAGGGAGACCAACACAATATTAGGCAGGTGTTCATAGTGTTATGCCTCGTCAGTATATATATATATATATATATATTGAGAGAGAGAGACAGAGAAATTACTGTATTTCTACATTTTAGTAAAGTTAAACCTTGTGAAGTAACAACTAGAAACAAAACACTAACAATAGCCAGGTTATTTAAGTGTGCACACTCTTTATATCTGGGAATAAGGCAGTGTTCAGAATCAATCACATTCAAACTCATGTTAAATGCTAATTAGTGTATACCTGCTATCAATTAAAGTGACAGATTGACCTCAAATACAGTGCAGCTGTTACTGTATGATTTTTCTGACATCTTCTTGGAAACATCTAACTGGACAAGCCATGGACTTTAAAGAACTTACAAAGCAAGTATGGGGTCTCCCTGTTGAAAAATATCTATCATAGGAGAGTTACAATAAATTTCCTGTGGACTGGATATACCATGGAACACTATAAAGATATAATCAACAAGTGGATATGGTACAACAGTGACTTCAATAAGAACACGACGTCCCTCTAAAATTGATGAAGAGACTGAAAGTAAACTGGCCCAAAAGGCTGCCAAGAGGCCTACAGCATCATTAAAAGAATTCTAGCAATTTCTGGCAAGTACTGGTTGCTCAAATTCTTTGTAAGTCAGGCCTACAGGATAGGGAAGCTTTAGTCCCAGGTGGTCATCCACTCAGTTATATACATCTACATTTATGGGATTCAGCAGACGCCCTTATCCAGAGCCTTATCCAGACACCCTTATTCAAAGCCTTCGTATACTCTTATCTTGAGAATGCACAACACATCCTGAAGACATAGCTTACTAGACAATAACATACAGCATTCCTAAACAGTGCAAATACAATATTTTTTTGAAGCTGGGAATCATTCAGTGTGTTAATACTACCTCCTGTCGAGAAAGAGGATCACCAAGGTGTTGATACTGTCCTTTAGGAATTTGACTCAACAAATCACAACATTCTACCACCGCACATCTCGATGAATTACTCACAGTGCTGATGCTGTACTCGTTCGAGGATAAGATTTTCAAGTCTTAGTGCTGTATCCTATTATGGGTGAGGATCGCTCACAGATTCAGCAAAGAGCACAGGGATTACGACAAAGCAACATTCATTCTAGTGTATCAAATGTCTTACAACTCAGCATAAATCTCTATTTAGGCTGCTTGCCATGTGGTTTTATGCACATGGATTTACCAACCAGTAAACCTGCTTTAACTTACTATTAAGGATACATAAGGGCTTATTAAGGAAAACTGGTACTTTGTGGACTTGCTCAGCCACCTGCATGAGCGAATGGAACATAGAACGGATTCGGGACTTGTCCAACCATATTGTAGAGGATCAAACTTAAATTTTGCTTCAGTAACTTTAACACCAACCTGTCATGCATTCGGTACAACTGCTGTGCTGTACTCCTGCTTTTTACTCTTTTCTTTATTCTGCTTCAATGTCTTTTCTGCTAAAGAGAGCCTCAGATTCAGAGAATGAGGAACAGTCTGTTTCTGTATGCAAGGTGGTTGTACTAGGCTTCCTCAAGATTTGTACTTCAATGCGATGTTGCATTTCTGCCAACAGCTCATGCATTTGGCCCATGCCCACTGCCAGCATCACTAATCTGTGTTCCAAAGCAGTAAATACACTCTCCTCTCTTTCATGGGACTGGGTCCTGCAACACAGCAATGGAACCTCCTTCTTTTTTTCTTTTTTTTTTTCCTAGAGGACATTGCAGCCATATGTATAGCGCATCACAGTGCCAGAGAAAGGAAATGAATAGACATTTTCATAGGCTTGAAGGAGTACTTCATGCATTACTAATGTCATTATTTTTCAGTTAGGTCTGCGAGTGCCTGTCGCAGATGTCCAGGTCCCATACAATTTAGATATTGATCATGCCCACCATCTGATTCCATCAGGGCTTGGCAGAACAAGCATCTTGCCATACTTTTCTGAAAGACACAAAGTTTCAACAATTCCAATAAACTACAACTTTGTTTGCAACAGATTGTAAGCATGGTTTCTCTATAGGCCTGTAGCCTCCAAACCACATGTCCTGTTTAGGAACACAGTCATTTTTCGCTAAATTAGGAATAAAATCAAATATTAGAAATATCATTACCTATGGTAAACCTCAATAAAATAACTCTGATTTTTAGAAATAACAATAAGAGAAAACAACAACAACAACAAAAGGATTGTAGTGTTATACTGGGTGTTCGAACCCACTTCCACAAGATCATATGTCAATAAGGAAGAGGACAATGGGAAATACGGGGGTCAAGGTCACAAAGGGATGACTTTTCTAAGAAACAGGGGAAGTCTATCAATCTAGAAGAAAATATGCAGAACAAAAAGAATTTTAATTCAGATTATCATAGTAGATTATGCACAACTGAATACACTGAAAAACAGTTGGCCAATGGTTTGTGCATACAGTACAGTACAACCAGAGGCTGCTGTTCAACTGATATTTACTGTACCTCGAAAGAGGAAGACAGGACAGACTGATGAAAGTGATTTCTAATCTTTTATAAAGTGTCACTAATGTTATTTTCCCATAAACAGCTTAGATTACAAATATAGAGGTAGGCATCATGTGTGCTTGATATTCACTCAGGTTAATATAAATAAAGCTGAAATCATATGAAGATGGTGACAGAAGTCTCCATATCTGGTTTATAATTCTATCCTTTCATTTTGTTTTTTTCCCCTTTACAAATGTGGGTATTCTTATTATTAAACACTAAATAGGCGGGACCTCTGAATGACATGTCAGTCTGTTGGCTATGAATAAAGGTTTGTATGAAGAGAAACAGTTGTATAGTAATATTTATTATTAGTTTGTCTTCAATAGATAATTAATCAATAACTAGAGGTTGATTTTAGACAATCGATGTGCTGGTGTCTCTCTCAGTTGAAGAGGAACAGAGTCTTTAAAAGCAATTTTCTCCCTTTTCACTTTTTTGGGTTTCTTAGACTGCACAACATATACAGTACATATCTCAGATGAGTACATTCAACTAAATGTATATTATATGCATTTGCTAAAAGCTTTTTTTATCCTTACATTGACATTGCAAAGAAAATATCTATATTCTACTTCCAGAAATAGAAGGAATCAGAAAGGTCTATGGCATTTAGGGATCTTGTATTAAACAGGTTCATAGAGAACGTCGAACCTTACATATGAATAATCAAGCTCTTCACCCTTTCTTATGTTTAGATTGATATAATTCTTATATTAAACGTTTATAAATCTTAAATTAATTCTAACCTACAATTCAATTACTATACTTGGCATTTAATCTAATCTAATCTAGAATCTGCACACTTGTAATATCCATGATAATACAGAAAATAGAGTTTTGATTATTTTAAATTAATTACTTGGAAGTGTAAAGCATTACACGAATGTTATACCAGTTTCCTTTCGAGATATATTTCTTGCCAATTAAAAGAAAAATAATAATAAAAAAAATCAATTCTCCCTTTTTTAATCAACATGAAGCCAGTGAATGAAATGTCGCTCGGTTTCAATTCATTTCCGCCAATTTCAAAGGCAAAAAATGACTAATTAACTGTGAATGGTTTCAAGTATTCCAAGCGACATGATTTGTCAAGTGTACACACAAGATTTACATTCTTTATTTAGAAATTATTTAATAAATCAGTTGGTATGAACCAGAGATTTATAGAAATATTAAATTCATGCAAAACTTCATAAAGTCAATAGGATCTGTGTAACATTTGCTGAAATGAATGCTTTTAATGATTTGATCTTGGGTCATTTTTAATGATCATTTCTGTATATTTTGTTAAAAAGTACCATCAGTGCCATCTACTGAAAATAAAACCTAAACAAGTAGTTCAAGCGTCAACCATATAAGCGCCCATGTTAAACTGGTGAATCAGGTCCCACATTGTGGTGCTGACAGGAAGTGAAATGCTTGGCTAAAAGTCACACACTAGAAGAGACATCACATTTAGCCTTGAGTGTTCACTGAGGGGGAAAAAAGCCATAAGGTATATGTCGCTTCAAAGTCTTGATTTTTCGCTGCATTATATAGCAGAAGGACAAAGAATCAATACAATCTGCGAGACTTTGGATTTCTATCTTGGCTGAACATAATGAAAAGACATTACATAAAAACAAATATTGCTACCGGGCCCCTTGCTGACGCATTCATGTGGTAGAAAATATCAGTACATAATCCTCAGAGGACAAGCAAGGGAAATGACAGAAGCAATCGGCTGGCTTGGAGATCGTGGTGCCAGAGACGGCGAGTTACAAAAACACTCCGGGGACAATCCCATCCCATGAGCATGGTTACTTTATTCTCCTCAGATTTATAGCATGACTCAAGCTGCTCTGCAGTGCTCTCACTTCTAGGATACAGGGATCACTGTTTCTCATCAGCGGACAATCGATATTTCTTCAGCTCATAGCATTATAGAAATTTTTTTTTTGAAGATGTCAGGGTCCACCGTTGCCTCATTTAAAACAGCATGTTTCAAATTCTGAAAACGTGTATTAGCATAAAACACATGACAGATACATGTAACTCTGTAACTCCAGCATTAGTACACTGATTTCTGGTGACATTACATAACGATATAAACCATTTATTGATTACTAATTCCCAAGCCATTCCGTGTACATAATTTGCCTAAGTGATTTGAAAGCTTTCAAGTAAATAGCTTGAAACGAGGAGTGGTCCAAGATAAGAATGATTTACGATAGCAAAGCATGGTGAAGCACTGATGAGGAGCTAAAGCTTATTTATCAAGGAATATCATTCACTAGGGCTTTCCCCAAGCTGACTCGATCTAAACCGACTCTACTGGCAGAAATAAATATATCATGCTTTATCTCACTGACGTTTTTTTTTTATTTTTTTTATTTGTAACTGCCTCACAAGCACCACACTGCCAAGAAGTGGAGAGAAAGAGGAGGAGTTTAGTTTATTTGGGGACAAAAATTGGATGGTCAGGGATTGGGGTTTACTCAAGCAGGCAAGGCCAAGCTGTCACCTGGCTCATGTTTCACATGCAGTGATCCATGGTCCATTGCTTGCAAGCTAAATAGTGAGCTGCTTTAACAGTGTTTGGCAACATGCACAGCCGCCAATGATGCACTCCTAGGTCCAGTGCATGCAGAATCATTTTTTTCCCCCTCCTCTAATCATATGCACTATGCATTTCCATCCACTTGGCATACGAGAGTAATATTATTCCACGTTATTCCTTTAATGCTGCACATATGCTAATGCGTCTCGAGTGTATTAACGGTAGATGCGCATAGAAGGGGCTTTAACCATATCTTCCATTTAGAAGCTCTGTTTATTTCCCCATTCATTACTGAAAAAGACAACAACGCGCTTCGAAATCCATCCCAAGTGCATTAAGGGAGCGAACGGATATCGTGTCTGACCAGGCGAAGCTCGTGAAATGTTCTCTGGCATTAAGGGAGAAGGAAATGTGTTCTTAAAGTGAGAGCTCCATGAATGCGCATTTCTGCCGAATCCGAGCTAAAGCTGCGCTCAACAGATGGGCGAATGTTCATCAGCAGCACCACCTGCATGCGCGAGAGAAAACCACCGCGCAAAAAGGCAAATTTATAGGCTGTGGGCATGCATCATGTGTAAATGGTTATTCCATAAGGCAGTCATGCTTTGTAATCATAGACTACTTGTAAGGAAAAGCGCAAAATGCGTCGAGTGCCATGCTCTTTCCTTAACCTTTCTGAGACGCCAGCAAAGCAGCAGGTGTGCCACAGAAAATCTCCTCAATACTTTACAAAGGAACGAAAAGGAAAATGCGACAATCCCCATGCCATCAGTACTACAAGGCACTATTGCTTCTAGTGATCAATAGCTAAAGCTCTATCTTTTTAAGTGAAATATCAGTGAGCATAACTCGGTGAGGTTCGAGAGCAGGCTTCTCCCCCATTCAGTGTGCAAAGTTACCATCCGGCCAAAAAATAAGGAAGACAAAAAGCGACGATGAAAACGTTTTAACTTGCCGTTGTTCGTGGAAATAGAATGAGAGATGGAAATGTGCGCAAGTTCACGTAATTCATAAAATAAAAAGAATAGGACTGATAAGACTTTACGGCTCGTGCGTACGCACACTGACTGCTAATATGTCTTGCATGCGTAGATGTATAAGGGTTGTCTGTTTCAATGGGGGGGGGGGTGTGATAGAAGAAGCTTGCAAATTACCTGATCTCTTCCAGCAGCAGTTATTCGACAGTGCCGGATGCGTTTTTTAGGTACGAACGAAGTTCGCCGTCCATGACGCGCCTCAGTTCACAAGATCGAGCAGCTTTTCAGTGGCGGAGTAAAGCTTTTCACTATCTATCCGCCCACCGGGCTTCGGTCACGCGGGCTATGAAAGCATAGACAAATACCGGAGGACACACGACATTGGAAGAAGGAAGAAGAAGAAGAAAGAAAAAAAGGAAAAAATATAGAGAGAGAGAGATGGAGAGACTTAAAAATCAGAGAAGAAAACAAATGTTTAAAAATCCGACAATGCACAAAATGGCAAGAGCAGGAGGTTAAGAGAGGTCCACACTAGTTCACAATCTTAAAGCGCCGGTAATTCCAAGCTGCGCGTCCATCCTCATAATTCCAGCCGAATTAAACAATCACGCGCGCTCGATTTTTACATCCGCGTATTCCCGGGGTGATGCAGTTTAGTCGCGTATTATTACTATTGTTTCTTTCTTTATCTTACTCCCACTGCAGCTTTCTCGCCCCTCTCCTTTCGCAGCTCGTCTTGGATTTTGAGCGTGTCGCTCTCTCCTGGCATCCGAGCTCTAACCGGACTAGCTGTGCCGCGCACGGGCGCGCATCTGGATCCCCCGCATTCGAGACGGAGGCGCGCGCTCTCTCGCGTAGTGGAGGGGATGACTAGTCCGCGCGCACTGCTTTAGTGACGTCAGACGGCGCAGATTCCCAATCAGGGGTGTCAAACACTATTTCACACCCTGCAGAAAAAAAAAATCGAGTATTGCATACGTTTCTTCTTCACAGAAGGGCCTTATATTTCCAGAGAAAAGCTACAATACTTCTGAACACGCCCGAACAGATATCAACAATTTATCAAAGAAGAAAGAGTAATCCGAATGTCTTTAGGATAATTAAACACCAAAGTCTAGCAGTTCTTACAACATTCCCTAGTGTACATTCTGTATGACGTCAAAATTCATCTGACTGTGATAGGCTTTTGACACGTTTATGACAATTCATTCATTCATACTCATCAACATGTTCTATGCAAAACTGCTTCAGCCTCAACCCTCATCGTCTCAAACTTGGCCAACTGCCTCAGACGCCTCAGCAGTAGGGTTGAGTTTTTGTATTCATCATTCCCTTTGAGTGCTTTATCCTGGTCAGAATCATGGTAGAGAGTCATGAATCATGCTTTATCCTGGTCAGAATCATGCAGCATCTCTCAAAAACGATGAGCGTAACCCAATGACACACCCTGTTCATCCCAGGGCACCATGCATACACAGATTTACACCTAAGAGCAATCAATCATAGACAGTTTACCTGGTTCTGGGAGGTGTGAAGAAACTCACACACACAGGGAGAACATGCACAGAAACTCCATCCAAACCACTCAACACACCCTGAAGCTGTGAGTAGTCAATGCGGTTAATTACATTTAAGCATCCTAATTACATGTTCTACACGATTATAGAACATGTAATGTACAATGTATATAATTAGTCTACATGGTCTATATAATTGTTCCAGGTTCATACCTTAAACTTGGCCATTTCTCTCAGGTGCCACATCACTGGGAACAACTGTCTCCTGAATCCCTCAATTAAAATCCTGAAATCCTTTTTTTTTTTTTTTTTTTATTGATGAGCACACTGAAAGAACAAAAGTACTATTTTGCAACACTATTCCGAGTAGAAATATGGGCATAATGTTATTTTGAATGTGCCGGGGACAAGATTGATGATGAGTCAAAACATGCTTTGGAGGTCTTTTAAATTTTAGCTGATATGATTTACATCACTGATGTCAGCAGTGGGAGCTGTTCAGAAGGAAAACAAAAGTAATGAGCAGGATCTTCCAAGCTGATTCAACGGTCTGGTAGAATGACATTTACAGCCAGTCTAAAGCCTTACTTTGTAATCTTAGCTCATGATACACTATATGGCCTAAAATATGTGGAGACCTGACCCATTACACTCACATGCGTTTCTTCTCCAATATGTTGGAAGACACACAATTCTGTAGGATATCTTAGCATGAAATAACCTTAAGATCTCTAAGAGACCCAAACCTGTTCCAACAGGACACAAAGAACAGTCCATGAAGACATGATTTGCCAAACTTAATTTAGAAGTGTCCTTCACAGAGCATTGACCTCAACTCCACTGAGCACCTTAGGGATGAACTGGAACTGGAAGACCATCAGCACCTGACCTCACTAAAGCTCTTGTAGCTGAATGTCACAAATCCCCAAAGCCTTGCTCCAACATCTAGTGGAAACCCTTCCCAGAAGAGTGGAGCGAATGATCACAGCAAAACGGATTGGATGCACAACAAACTTATGGGTTTGACTAGTCAGGGCTCCACATACTTTTGGCCATATAGTGTATAATGACTGTTTGTTTGGAGCAGTTTCTGCTGCAAGCTATTGTAGGTTATAAAAGAGTTTTAACTACTACACAACAAAAAGTGATGGAGACATGTCCTTCTCACCTGCAGTATTAGTTACACCTACACTAGTCCTCGGTGACTTCAGACATTGCTGTCATGTCATAGCAAATTTAACAGGAAGGCCCTGGGCAGGAGAATGTGAGAATTATGTGTGGTAGATGAGGTAGTATACTGTGGACTGTGTCTGTCCAGCACTGGGAAGTGGACTTTTTTGTGATTGCTACTTTTTTGTGATTGCTACACATAATGATACAATTATATGACTTATGAACTGGCCTGAAAGTTCTGTAGCTGTTGAACTGATACATGAAGCCCAAAGTTACTATAAACCTCAGAACTATCATAAAAAAAAAAAAAGTACGACTTTATGCCAAGGGCCATGACAGGAAAGACTGTATTTTGCAAAGTAGGAAAAATAAATAAATAAATAAATAAATAAATGTATTTGTAAAAAAATACATGAATAAATAGGTGGACAGAGTTGATAAATAAATAAATTAATTAATTAAAAAAATAAAATATAAATTAATGAATTAATTAATTTGTAAAAAAAAATACATGAATAAATAGGTGGATAGAGTTGATAAATAAATAAATAAATAAATAAATGTATTTGTAAAAAAATACATTAATAAATAGGTGGATAGAGCTGATAAATAGATAAATAGATAAATAAATAAATAAATAAATAAATAAATGTATTTGTAAAAAAATACATTAATAAATAGGTGGATAGAGTTGATTGATAGATAAATAGATAAATAAATAAATAAATAAATAAATAAATTTTCCTTCTGTGATAGATTGTCAATTTCATTGTTTACAATACAAAAAATTCCCAAAATATAGGCTGCCTGAGGCTAGTGCTTGTGTCATTCCCAGTGGACTTGCATCCATAATTGAAGAACCAGCACACAGAGACACCAAAAAAATAAAGGCGAATATACTGTGACATTCAAAAACATTAAAACTACACCTGAACACGTTACATAACTTAAACGGCTCTATTGGCTCTCAGCCATACAGAACTGTATGTTTTTGAATTGCATTCAACCAGCACAATTTGCCCTCTCATCCCACATATTTCCCCCTTCAACAGAACTGTATTTTATTTATTTATATTTCATTTTCTAGTGAATATTTTATGGCTGAATATATCGAGCTCATCGAATTCAGTCAGCATAGAGACCCTAAAACACTTAACACTCAGCGCTTATAACTACATGCAAAAGACAAGATTTCGATAAAAATATATAGTAGAAGAATTCGGAGGAATAAAGATGCAGCAACAATCACACACACACACACACACACACACACACACACACACACACACACACACATGGGGAAAAAAAATGTCAACCACAAACCTAAGTTAAAATTGCAAGGCATTAATATCCTCTTGTTCAGTCATGGCATTTTTTTCAGACCCCTAGTGGAGGTGTGCCAGTATGAAAATGTTTTCTAAAAGGTTATTATCTCTTAATTTTTCATTCTAGCTTTCAAAACAGACAAGAAGAAAACCACTTTAGAGACGATGTTCTTGCTAATCTATTAATTATCTCAAAAATGTAATGTAACAAACGTAAAAATGTAACAAATGTACTCATTATTAGATAAATAACGGAGGAAAAGAATTGTTTTTATAATTATCTTTGGCAGATGCACGCTGAACAATAGCACTTTCAGAAATGTTCCTTTGTGCTGGTGTACCGATTTATACCTGGATTTTCTTTCGTCTGATGCCAGAAAAAAAATGACAGATCATTGCACCGACAAAATGACATAGAAATATTATTGTTGCTGCTTTAAGATGCACTGTAATGATAAAGTCATTATGTGCATATTTATTTAATGTTATATTTATTGCCTTGTCACTGTTTACTAGGAATAAACAGCACTACTTAGTTTCTATAAAGGTTAATACGTTTTTTGAAAAGAGTTCAATGACAGGATTCGGGTTTATGCCTTTTCATACAAATTCATTTGTATTAAATTGAAAATCCCCCCCACACACATCACCTTTGTGTATTTAAATTCATATGAATTTGTCATGAATTTCTAATATTAAGGGAATATGTGGCTGGGCTTCTTTATTGTTCAGAGTAGCGGAATAATTTATAAAGACTAAGTCTGCTAGAATAAACTTGCATATTTTGTCCCTAACCTTGATAGATTCTGTCTTTAAGGAATCTTTGGCAGCTTGAGATTTTACAGTCAAAACAAAGAACAGAACAGAGTTGTATTACCTTCTTATATTATACCTTATTTCTTATTAAGTTTCGTGTTGAACTATTAACTCTATTAGCTCTTAGTTAGGATGTTGGACCTTATAATGGTCTACCATATGGCAGTTCTTCACAATGCACCACCTTTTACAGCATTATAGCCCTTTATTATTCAGAACCTGGCTTGTGTAGAATACTTGGCTTAAGTTCTCTCTGAAAGGGTTCGAACAGCAAGGGCCAATACTTTTGTTTTTGCTATACAGTGGAGACATTTGGGTTTGAGGTCAAAAGATGATGAATAAGAATCTTTCATTTCCTGATATTAACATCTAGATGTGTTAAACAACTTAGACCCTGGCACCTTTAATGACAGACAACTTAATGTTTAGGTGAGCAAAAATACTGGATCAGATAGTGGTTTGGTGGATGGATTGAAAGGTAAATGGTGAATTATGACATTGTCACCCCTTCCCTGAGGTTATTGTTGTTGATCTCATTGATCTTAATTGTGATTTAACTTCACAACTCACTATGTTGCTGTATTTCTTGGTTGGTTGTCCTTCTGATGTCTTTATCAGGACATTCCAGTTTGCAATGGCTCTAATTATTTTTCTCAGTTTTTCTCAGCTTCAAAACAGCTTACTATTTCTCCCATGGATAGCTCTCTGGTCTTCATGATTTTTAATAGTCTTCACAGGTGAAACTCGGGCTTCAAAACAAGCATAGGCATTCAGAGCTATTACTTGATTAAACGACCAGTCTAACAGGACATACCCACACCTTTCAGACACATGTTCCAATATTTTTGATGGCTTGACAAATGGAATGCCATCTTTTAAGTTGCTTATCATATCTAGGTGTAAATATCTTGAAATAAAAGCTGGAATTTCCTTTCTCGTACCATGCTCATCTTCAGCATATAGCTAAAAGCAATAGAATTGTCATTGCATTTTCCTTAACTTTCAGAAATGACTGTATCTGTTAAAGATGATGTATTTGTGATGGGACATAATAAGCATTGGAATAAGCAATGTTTGGAGATTTGCATAATTCACTCCACTACATTTAAGTATCACCTTGATACGTGCAAACTGCAAAGGTAGCTGTGTCAGGGGAAAAAGAAATCGTGTTGGGGTTTAAAAAGTTTTAGTTTAGACATTAAGTACAGGAAAGGGTGGGTTACATACGGTGTGTATATACCTGAAGGAATGCATGTATTGTGGCGAGCTTGGCAGAATATGTTACAACGGGTGGGTAAGGGTCAGTGGAGGTAATGGCGCATTCTCTATAGTTCCCATTTTTATAAGAGAACATTTAGTTCCTTTTTAATACCCATTGTCAAAATCCAATATCCATGTTGTTCCAGAGACTTCCAAATCTTTATTTTTTTTAATCCCTTCCATTTAATAGAAATACAATTAAAAAAAAATGGCTAGCACGCTATGGTCAAAGCCATATAATACACTGGGGATTTAAAACTAGGTCAAGGAACGAGCCAAACAAGTGAATGCATGAAATTTGGATCAGATCCATATGCTATATAATACATAGCAAAAAAAAAAAACAAACAATACACAAATGCAGAAAATACAGAAAACAAAACAAGACTAATTACAAGGAGCAGGTGCAAGCACTGAATGAGGACATGGACAATCAGGGCCTATGAATATTCTGCACAGCTTCATAGGAGAGATATCACAAGCAGTAAAGGATTTATATGTAATTTGCAATATAGTGTGACAGCCAAATCCGGGATGTTAAAGCTCAGCTTTAGTCAGAGTCAGGCTTTGCTAAGTAGCTGAAATTTGTGAGGCAATAATGCATACAGAACCCAAGCCAAGTTCTGCAGAATTAAACTTATAATATGCCAAAATTCTACACCGATGCCTGATTATTGTAGCTTACATCAGTTTGTGTAGCCTCCTTTTTTTTCCTCATTTGACATATTAAATGGAGCATGTTGTGAGTTATGAAATAAAGAAATAAAAAAATATATTCTCTGTCTTAGAGGAAGATCCCAAGTGTTCTTCCGTAGTCTTTTTCAATGACATGTCTCTTGCTCTTTCTCGTTCTATCTTGAATACAGCCAGTCCATTTGATTATTTATTTGATTGTTTGTTCGTTCATTATTTCCTCCAGAAGAGGGCTCAGTAGTCGCTGCCCACAGAACATGGCATTCTGATCAAATATGACAATTATGATGATTTTTCCTTTTCATGCAGACCTCCTCTTCTCTGAATCCATTTATCACAAGGGGGCTGAAGTCATCATAATGGCTACCTGAGTAAATAAAGCCTGCCTCATCAACACGCCAGCCCCATTCCACTGGGGCTATAAATCATTGCCATGATGCACTGCGAGGAGGAAACGGAGAGAGGGAGAGAGAGAGAGAGAGAGAGAGAGAGAGAGATGCATATATAGGGTAGGTTTCTATATCTTTTACAGCAAAAATAAATAAATAAATAAATAAATCACTAAAAGAAAATGTGAATCATCACCCGTTTTATTACCCTTCATCATGTAATAAGTTTTATTTCCCTAAAATCTTTCACTTCACATCTTCTCAGGTGCAAATTCAAAATTTTTGCACAAAACAGTGGACTAGCACATAAACAGACCCTAACACAAAACTGGACTGTTAAAGATTACCATGTTTCCATAGAGTCTGTGTCCCAGAATTGTAATCCAATGTAGTCTTCTAGCACATCTTCCTCAAGGTTCAACTTTTTCAAGCTGTATGAGATGCTTTTCTGCTCACCCTGGATGTAAGGAGGGTTTAAATGCAGGTTTCCCTGTCAGCTGAAACCAGTCTGGTCATTCTCCTCTGATCTCAGCCATCAACAAGGCATTTCCATTTGCAGAACTGGCATCTGCTGGGTTTTTATTTTTGCAGAGTAAAATCTAGAGACTGTTGTATGTGCAAATCCCAGGAGATCTGCAGTGTCTGAAATACTTACATCAGCCATGGTCAAAGTCACTGAGATCATATCTTTTCCCATTCTGATATTCTGATATTAACTGAACATTGCCCTGTATCTGTGTGATTTTTTTTTTTGCATTTTGCTGCAGCCATATGACTGGCTGATTAGATAACTGCAGGTTTTCCTAATAAATAAGTCAATGAGTAATGAGAATATGTGATCTGCTGTCCTGCCAAAACAAAACCACCAAAAGGATTGAGGTGAGAGGGTGAAGCATTTTCTCCCCATAGCACCACGGTCACCCCTGACAAATACTATTTGAAAAGACAAAGAAACCTATTTCTGTTCATACCGCTGACAGAGACAAATCAGACGCAAGGCTTGGATTTAACACAACTCTATCCCAGGCTAAATCAAGTCACACTGAGAAAAGCATCTCGCATATAAGATGTGGCATTAAATGACACACACACCTACATGACCGCACCTTGGACAATCAAGGTAAATGTTAACATTTAATGTATTTTCACTTACAAGTGACATCAAGCAGAAAACAATTTACTGAGTGACCCAGAATCCAAAATGTCACAGAAATATGTGTACACTAAATGACCAAAAAGAAATAAATAAAAAAAAAATGTTGCTGGATGTTGTTAATCATACTAAGTATGATTAAAGACACTAGTCACAAAGCAATTATACTACAAATGATACGCTTACTTTTATTTTGATACTCATATTGATGCACACTAATAACGTTATACAAATAGTACACCTCGTTTATCAAAACGGATACGTGGTCATAAATTCGGTATGAAAAAGTGTTCCATGTTTGTGTTTTATAGGCTTCACAGCATATTACCGGCGGGGGTTTTATATGGATATGCAAATTTATATAAGGATCATGTTGACAAGTTAAACAGCTTATTTATAACAATAACTAAGAATTTAATTAAAGTTTTTTTTTAAACAGTCATTTTGTATCAAAGAACTTAATGCCTTAAGCATTAAGCAATCCAAAGAAATACAAAATGTGTAAATTAAGACATAAGACTAGCCATGCAATTAGGGCAAAATAAATGACATATACACTACCAGTCAAAAGTCTGGACACACCTTCTAATTCCATGGTCTTTCCTGATGTTTATTTCTTTCTACATTGTAAAACAATACTGAAGGCGGCCGAAATACACAATAATGTCCTTTGAACAGTTGATATTGAGATATGTCTGCTACTGATGCTCTGTAAAGCCTTCATAACGCCTCTAATCTGAGGTGCTGTTAATTGGTGATTTCTGAGGCTGGTGACTCTAAATGAACTTCTCCTCTGCAGCAGAGGTCAGTTTTGGTCTTGCTTTACTGGGATGGTCTTCATGTGAGCCAGTTTCATCATGGTGCTTGATGGGTTTTGCAAATGCACTTGACAATACTGTTCTTGCAAGAACTATTCCAGAACACCTGACCTTCGTGTCTTAGAATAACAACTGATTGTTGTTTGTTGTCATTACATATGGATTACTTAAGTCCATGTGTGTTATTTCATAGTTTTGAAATCTCCAGTATTGTTCTAGAATGTAGAAAATAAATCCCTAAACAAAAAACATTGAATTAAAAGGTGTGTCCAAACTTTTGACTGGTAGTGTATACAGGAGTAAGAGTTACTTTGTGCCTGTCGAAGTCAATGACCTGCAATGGCTGACCTTCATTAGTGGAAAGTTTAGCACACACCATGTCTATGAGGAGCTCTTTGACCAGTCATCATTTTGTCAGATCTCTGTGAGTATTGCCTTTTATGCAGTTTTGTTGGTGTCACTAAATGGAAATCTTTTGTCACATATACATTACTGCACAGTGAAATTCTTTCTTCACATATCCCATCCTTGTAGGGTTAGCAGGGTCAGCCACCCCTGGCCCGGAGGTGTGGGGGTTGAACCCTGATCTTCCAATCAAGCCTTAACCTCTTGAGCTACCAGCATCCTAAATTGTATTTGTGCATGAGTACAAAGAAAATCAGAGCTACAGAAACTTTTTAATAGAACATTTGGTAGAAATTTTTAGTACTTTTGTCTTTTGGAACAACTTTACCAAAAGAGTGATAGATGAGTACCAATATAACTTACTGCACTTGTATTTTAGGTAACTGTTTGGCAAAACACAGCACAACTAAACAAGTAAATATGCTCTTTCTGCCTCAAAATGTCTTCAGGCTTATTCTGGAGGTTGTGATCGAAAATTCAGAATAGATGAAGCTAAGAATTTTTGAGTCGAGCAAGATAAAAATTGTATATTTAGCACACACTACAGTTAGCTTAGAACATTATACATAAAAGTATAAATAAAGAAAAAGAGGAGGTACTGTAGTGGAGGTTATAGGCAATGGAGCATGAGGAGTAGGATACCTTGCAGAGCCACGGATATTTGTCAAATAAAACAACCTTAAATACGGGGTTTGCCTATTTACCAGCAAAATATTATCTCACTTAAAATTCATAGAAAATAAGCAAAAGCAATAGGTATCACTGATAACCTCAACCTTACAAAATTGTATGAAAAATGTGTACATACATTTTGGGTTTTAGGGAAAAGTGTAATCCTAAGACCTTGAGGGGGAAAAAAATAGAAATACTGGATTCAGATATAGTGGGAGAAGTAAGATTATGGGTCATGGGTTTAGATGCCAATCCTTTCAGCAGAGGGAGCTTATGTACCAGGAAAATCTAGCACCACATGATAACAAATAAATGTTTTTACACCTCGCTTTTCACAGTCTAGGCAAGTAGGCTTTGGGTCATGCAGGTGGTGAATGCAAGACACAGACACACATATTCACACACACACACACACTCCTGCTTTTGATGGGAGACAAAAAAAAAAAGACTTTCTACAAGAGATGGAGCGAATACACTCACTACACACTCAGTCAAACATGTCATTAAGTAAGAGTCTGAAGACTAGATATTCTGTTGACAGCAAAAATATATATCTCTCATGTTTTTTTTTTCCTTCTCCCTTCCATTAGATGTCTATGTCTAAGGGCACTACACGCAGTCCGATAGGCCTGTTTGCTCAAAGATAGGGATTTAGAGTGCTTTACAAAAAAAAAAAAAAAAAAAAAGGTTTTTCGGTACCATCATTGTTAAGTACTAGGGATGACACAGAGATCATGCTCCAGTTATCAGAGTTGACCACAAAGGGAAGGACCACTGGAGCATCTGCATTTAGACTTGTGTAAGAGCATCTTTTAAACGAACTCACTAAGCCCAAGCCCAAGAGATATAGATCACAAGGGGGGGGGACATCAGGGCAATCCCATAGCTATAAAAGGTATTGTTTTCTTATTGGACATCCACACATTGTGCAGGAACATGTTTAAAATATATCCAAACCTAATCGGAGTTGAAAATCCTGATAGGCTAATATTTGGGCATGAAAAGGACCCATGAAGGCAATCATTGCTGTTTGCATTTCCAGACACTCTTAATCATAGCAACTTGAGAACGCGCAAGCAGTTGAAAGATCAGCAGTCAAAACACCTATTAACATTCATAAGACTAGAAACCGGTGCTGTTTTTTACCAGCTTGTGTAAATGGTGCTGATAGGACATAAACAAAAAAAAAACAAACAAACAAACAAAAAAAAATCAATATTAGATGCGACAACCTGTTGCTTAAAAAATTTGTTAAAACATCAAAAATCCCAGGTATAATTTGTGCAGTTTTAAATGAAAATTGGCTGGCAAGCAAATATTGAGCATCTTGGAGAATTTAACACAGGTCTCCTGGACAATTTTATTTTTCACACTTGCTTCTTTTTTTTTGCATGTAAAACCCAGCAGTGTGGTTTCTGTTATATAAAAGCAGTCTGTTATGTAATATAGTGTTTTCTTTACATACAAATATATTTTCTGTAACATTTTATTTTCTATTGGAAAAAAATGGTGTCTAAGGCTTCAGCACTGTACTGTACATTATGTACAGCTTAACAGGGAAATAAATTGCTATGTGAATAAAAATGAATGTTTACAAATCTGTCTTCTAGAAATAAGTCTTCTGTAATGTCCCCCAGTAATTAAGCGGTAATACAATTCGCATTTGCTTACCTGTTTAAATAATGACACCACTTTAAGCACACGAATGTGTACACGTATTAGCTGGGTAATCAAATCTGTACACATCATGGTTAGGTGTTTGGAGCGATAGATGAACCACTGCCCCAAGACCATTTGGAAGCCTACACAGTGCATAGATCTCTATAATAATTGTTGCCTCAGGTATGTGTTAGAGAAAATGGCATTGTCCTACACCCAAATATAATCCAAGTTGCTGAAAGCATCATTTTTTAGTACCTGAAGTGAAATTTGCACTGCAAATTAACAAAATTTCTATTCGTGTCAGGTCCTATAACCATATAAGATCTTTGTATATATATATGTCAAGTGGATGGACATGATCATGAAATCCAATCCATGAATTTTAACATGCTTGTATTTGCACAGATCGCATTTGTGAACGAAAGCATGGTCAAAAATTATTAGGAGATTTGTGGGCATCAATTTTTGTGGTGAGACATTTTATTGCACATTTGGCTTGTAAAGCAAGTCCTAAAACAGTGAAGTTCTGAAATTATGAGCATACTTAAAGAAGGACATGCCAGGCCCCCTGAAATTAAAGACCTGAGTTGATTATAAAGTGTTGCTTGAACTGGAGAGCAGCATGCATGTATAAGAAGTTAAGGTTCAGTTGTAAAGCAAAAATCATATTCTTTTGAAGATGAAGTATTCATCCAGATCTGCTGGTTGAGATGATGTAGTTGAAGAAAATGAGCCTCCATTAAAACCACACAAATATTCTTAGTCAGATCAAATGTAGATCAAATGGATAGATAGAAGTAGATGGTTCTCTGTGAAGGTGGAGACTGCACTATTGATTTTCAGCGCCATTGTTCTGCTCCTTGCCTTACCACTGACGTGGTGCTGAAGGGACAGCGCCATTTCAGCACCAACGATGGCTGCAGGGCAGAGCAACCATAGGGCACTAAAATTTTGTTGGACAATCAGAGCGGAGGCTTAAGCTTTTCACTCGCTTCCTGACAGAGAAATAAACGCATAGGGTGCAGAGCTTCAGAGGACCTAAGGGGTCGCTCGGTCGTATGATTCTCCTTTGTGGAATTACCAGTGGATTCAGACCAAACCAATGCTCCCTGATCATGCTGCACCCATGCCAGCCTCCTGGATCCAGCCGAGTAATGCCACCTCACAACTGAGCGCAGCATCGCCTAGAGCACCCAACGACCAAGATAAACAGAATTTTACTTTCCTGTACTTTACTGCCACTTTCACAAAGACTTTTAATTCCTGCCCCACAGTACTGTAAATAAATCTGCACTTTTTGTTAAAGATCCTGGTCTCTGGTGTCTCTGTGTTCTGCCCTCACAGCATGAGTCGCTACATCCTCCTTAAGAAAGGCAACTTCATTCTTTGTGAGAAACCTGGAAGTGAAGTGAACAAATAGAAAAGAAAAGTTTGTCATCAGAATATCAGTGATTAATGATGCCAAGACTGGACCCAGTGCTTCATCATAAAGTAAAACAAAAGCTGGGCCAACTAACTCTAAAGGAACTCCAGAAGGAAGACTTTGCGATGATGAAACAAAGCCTATCCTAGGTTTGGGGTAGGATATATCTTAAAACTCTGCTGAGAATGAGGTCTGAGGGTAGCTCCCAATGGACAGTTAAGCATGAGAGGAAATAGGGATGTAGTAATTCACAAGATCAGTATCAAAGGCAGCTGAGAGGTCACAGTAGTTCAATACTTCAGTGACTGCTAGGAGGGCAGCTTTATTCATTAGAATGCTTGAACATCCTGGAGGTTATAGATTTAGATATGAAGAAGCCATGCATGTACTGCATATCTTTTAGTCTGGGACAGGTATGACAGGAGAGAAACAGGGCCCTCATTGTTAAGCCAGCAATGAAGCCAGAGAATGGAACGACACCTCAGCCGACTTCAGCTATGCAAGATGCCCCTGAAGGGTAGATATGATGACAGAACCACAAAACTGAATGCCTAAATATATACACATTGTCCAGGACCAAAGGATGGCATGAAATACACTTTTCCTAAAGCGATGATGATATCGAAGGATCAGGTGACAAGGGCACGTCAATAAAGTGTCAAAGAAGAGGCACTGATGCTGTGTTCCTTGTTGTTGTAAAAAAAAAAAAAAAAAACAGCTATGGGCTAAAAACAGGCTTTTGTAGTGCAAGAGATACCGATATGTGAGAAACAAAGACTTCCTTTGTTTTGAGATTTGTTTTAGGTGAAGTGTCTGTATTTTACTTACTCATTCAGACACACAGCTCTGCCATCTCACCATAAAGCTTCATGACTTTCATTGTCTCTATCATCTGTTTATTCCTGGGATTCATCATCCTCTACCCAGTCACTGGGCTCAGGATTGGGTATACAGAATCTGGAAATGTGGTAATTACTTATTAATGCATACATTATTTCTACACACAATGTGCATAGATCTTTGCTAGCTTCTTGAATGTGTACTCATCTTTGTAAGGTGCTAAGAGCAAAAGAGCAACCATCTGTTGAAAACTGATTTGATTTGAAATCTAATAGCCTAAACCTTCAGTTCAATATTCATCAGGATACTGCAAGGTGCCAAGAAGTGTAATGTTACAATCACAAAATATTCTCCCTGAATTCGTTTTCTTCTTCATACAATCAAAACAAATGGGATATTTGTAGAAAGAAAGAAAGAAAGAAAGAAAGAAAGAAAGAAAGAAAGACATGAATTGTGGGATTTTAGATGATTTTAGAGAAGACATCTTTGGTGAAATGTAATTTGTAAGACATTTGTGAACTTTTGCAAAACAATTGCTTGACAATTTATAAGAAAAGAGTTATATGAGATTTTGAGTTACGAGCATGCTTAGAGAAATACATGCTAGGTGCCCTGTAGCTGGAGACCTGAGTTGATGAGCAGGTGTGTAGATCTAAATGCTATGTCATATATGCAGATATCATATATTAAAGGAGATCAGCTGTACAGACTTAGTCGTTATGCACTAGTCAAGTGTACAGATAAGTAAAGCTTGTCTAGGAGTTGAGCAGTTTCTGTAGATGTATATACTTCTTAATGTTTTGTTTTGTATTTTGATTTTAAGTGTGGCTCATGAATAAATGTGGATCATGAACTGAAATGTATTGAGATTAAGTTTCTTTGTACAGCTTGGTAGAAAAAAAAAAAAATCTTGAAGGTATGCTAACAAGCAGGTCAGAGCTTGGCTCTTAATAGTCAATTCGACAAGAATTGAGGATCTAATAATCCATAGTAATCCACAGAGGCAGTTAAAAGGTTGTGTTCAACCAAGATGTGCAAGAGAGAATGGAGCGTATATAGTGGTTTAAGTTAGGCTTTCTATATTGCTGCATAGCGGTATCATGTATAATGCATGCTTGTCTAAAGGAAAATAGCTGCCTACTATAACAGTAAGTTTTTTGCCTTTTGGTACCTAATAGAGTTAAAATGTATAACATATCAAGAAGAAACGCCCCAGCAAAGAGCTCCGGTATAGGATAATCTCTCACACATGTAGATGATTTAGTCAGCTGGATATTTCTACCACAAGCAGATATCATGTCAGTCTTTACTGATTATGTCACTTCTGGTTTCTTTAATACGTGAGTAGATACAAGCTTGCTGTGTAATTTTTAGTGCCTCTATATTGAGAAACTCTGTGTTGAAACAAATGTGATAAGTGAATTAAATTACTACTGTCACTATGTGATTATAAGATGAGTAATTTCTTCGTGGTAAATCTGGCTAGAGAATTTAAATCACTTAGCAGTGCGTAAAAACCTAAAAATGAGGGAGGATTGGGTGTGCTGATCTCCTTAGTAGCTGATCTATTACCACATAATTCTAAAAGTGTGTTGGCTTCGACTTGTTTTTAACTTTTCAATGAAAATTAAGGTCCAACTCTCACCATTCAGTGAGAACTGCTTCATCTTCTGCAATAAGGGTGATTCTAGAAATAATGCTTAGGAGGTTCAGCCCCTCATTTACATTTACAGCATTTATACTCTATCCAGAGTTACTTATGTTTTTAATATATTTTTTTAATATACAACTGAGCATTTGAGGGTTAAGGGCCTTGTGCAAGGGCCTAGCAATGGCAGCTTGGTGATTCTGGGATTTGAACTCATAAACTTCTGATCAGATCATGAATCATATCCAACATCATAACCACTGAGGTACCAGTTCCCAAACCCCCCCATGTACCTACTGTATATCTCAACTGTTTTCATTACTGGCTCAGTAGATTAAAATGTAAGATGTTTGAGTTTTGACTTCTTGTCCATTAAATTATTTTTGCTCCTTTGGTTCTTTTTCTGCCCCTTTTCTTTCTCCTTTTATAGCTTCTCCATCTTATTTTTCTTCACCTTAACATCTTCCCCTTTCTTTGCATTTGTAATATCACAAGCAAGCGGACACTAACCTTTTATTTTTTTTTTTAAACATCCACATGCCTAATTGCATACCGACCTTCATATTCTGAAATGTTAAGCTCATTACTAGTTAAACTAATAGGTTACATTTGTCTGGAAAGCAGGAAAGTGAGCATGAAATTAATGCTATTCAGTAAAGATATTCATATATTTATATTATGTTACCCCTGCACACTGGTACATTTGCATGAGTCAATCATGTGGCAACAGCACAATGAATAAAATCCTGCAGAAAGAGGACAAGTGCTTCAGTTAATGTTTACATCAAACATCTTAGTGACTTCATCCATGGCACAGTTGTTGGTGGCAGGTGGACTGGTTTAAGTGTTTCAGAAAATCTCCTTAGAAAACATGGCAAAGACGGCTTGTTGTTAAGATACGTCAAAGTAGAAAAGTTTGAGATTGAGAGTGGAAAGCTGCTGTAATTCAAATGAACTGTGGTGAACAGAAAAGCATCTCAGTAGACCATGGGATGGATGAGCTATATCTGCAGAAGTCTATATTAGGTTTCATGTCTCTCAGCAACAAACAGGAATCTGAGGCAATAGTGAGACTCATCAAAACAGGAAAGATCAAATTGCCTGGTCTGGTACAGCCCACTTAATTAGGAGCATCATACTAATACCGAGTTGATATCACCCAGTATTTAATATGTACATTCTATAAATAATTGAATAAGCATACTATATACAATGATCAGCCATATCATTAAAACTACTTGGCTAACACAGTGTAGGTTCCCATTGTGCTGTCAAAACATCGAGGCACAATACTTCAGAAAGTGTGTATCAAGACCACCAAGACATTAGCAGCAGATGCTTTAAGTGCTGTAAGTTGTGAGGTGAGATCAGACTTGTTTGTCCAGCACATCCCACAGATGGTCACCTGGATTTAGCCAGATCGGACTACACAGGTTAGACTTTGCTCATCACATGCTTTAATGAGCCTTGGGTGCCCATGACCCCATCGCTGGTTCACTTGTAGTCCGTCCTTGGACCACTTTTGATAGGTACTAACCACAGCATACCAGCATTCCTCCGTTTTGGAGAAACCCTGAATCACAATGTGACTCTTGTTAAAGTTGCTCAGCTTCTTATGCCTGCCCATTTTTCCTGTTTCCAATTCATCAACTTTAAAAACCGACTGTTCAAATGTTGCCTAGTATATCCCACCTCTCAAAAGGTATCAGTGTACTGAGATAATCAACATTACACACATCACCTCTCAGTGGTTTAAAATGTTTTTGCTGATCGGTGTATAATATATGTCCATGATATAAGAAATTCTTGAGATTATTCAGAACTGCCTCAGCTAAGTTTTGTGGAAAATACTATTTGATGAGATCAATATATATAATATTTAAACCTTTAAATATCAGAAGGACATTGTTGCCAATTTAAACAGACAGCTAATACATGTTTTCTAGGACGGGGGTAGAGCACTTGAACTTTCTTTTCATAGTGAAACAGAGAGGAATCTGAAGCATTTCCGCATCCTTTTTCCTAATTATAAGCTCGCCTTGTGAATCTTGGTGTGCCAAACAACTCTAGGGTGACTGTGTGGGTGAATCCAGGATTCTTTTACATTGCTCAGATCAAATCGAGTGTGTGTTAGAACAAAATTGGATCTACTACCCCACTTATCATGTTATCAGCCATTGCTCTTGGTGACATGCGTTTGCACTTAAAGAGCACTCACATGACTTCATAAACAGTATGGCATGTCACAAGCCTATTATTGGCCTCTCTTTCAGTCCCTCACTAACATCCCCCATCTCCTATCATCCCACTCACCACTTCAACCTGTATAATGTACTCTCTGGTCATTTGCAATGCTAAACTTTATGTCAGAAACAGTAAGGGGAATCATACCAGATCTTCTCTAATAACAGACTAATCATTTTATATTGTCTTTCTAATGTTGTATAAAGCTACACAGTAAACACTTTAGAAAAAGAATTAATTATAGAATTATGTTTGGCTAGTATTATGTATGTTGATTTCCTTACTTTCTTTTATGTCCATTCCCTTACATTTATAACATATAAAAACTGACTGTTGACTGGGCGAGTGAAAAGAAGTGGAATAATTACACAGAGAGAGAGAGAGAGAGAGAGAAAGAGAGAGAGAGAGAGAACAAGAGAGCTTTCTGTAGCAACTGGAATAAAATTTATGATAAACTATTATACTTTTATAACAGCAAGTAACAATGAATAATTATTGGTAATCAGAACAGTGGGCACATAAAAACAGAAGTAGGCTCTACTCATACATCATAACCTTGCTTTATACTTTTGTTACAGATGTAGCTATACATACGTCTCCAAAAAGGGCAATTCATCTCATATTCTCACATAATGGGGATTGATGAGAATGATTAATAACATAGTAGAGTGTTGCTGGGGTAAATGGCAATAATATGACCTTTATTTCATAATTTTATTTGGCCAAAATAAAATGTGATTTATCATGTAGATTTAGCCTGTATGCTAGTTAGCTATTGTTATAAAGTTACTGAATACCGCATGATAAATGATAGGCACTAGCACTTGAAAACAACAAATGAAAGCAAAACAAATAATAATAAACTTGCGACCAACATGTGACAAAATACTTGTTTTTATAATCAATAATTACTGGTTTTCTTTTTTCCATTTCTCAGCATTGTGCTTTTTCTTGGAGTTCTCTCACTTGCACTTATATGCAACTGCCTCTGTCTTATTCTGACACATATGGATAAAGTGAAACAATGGGACCTTGAGAGAACATGGAAGCCTGTCTCAGACCATAAGTGTGAGCTGGTTCATCTTGGAAACACTATGGAGATGATCATCTATTGGGTTTACTAGAAATATTATGACAGTGGACAGATTGTTTGGTCTACTGCCTTTCCGGATGTCATACTTTTGTTTGAGGAATCGAATGGACTGGTGTAAGGGACCAGTGAATCACCAAAAACTCACCAAAACTGGACAGTTCAAGATTGCCTGGTCTAATACAAACCGCTTAATAAGGGGTATCACCTAGTATTTAAAATGTATATACTCAATTAATAATTGATTAAATGACTTACTTCCATAATATGGCACATTAGGATTAACAGTGGAGCTGCCTTGGATGAGAGGAATGTACTATTTGATGAGATCAGCAAGACACACTGGGCTCCAACTATTTAAACCATTAAACATCAGAAGAAGGACAATATTGATCTTAACAGATAGCTAATACAGGCTAAGTCTCCAACTGGTTTACCACCAATATGGTGATAGTGGCAGATTGCCAAGGCATGTATAGTCTACTGCCTGTCATGATGGCATACTTTTATTTGAGCAGTAAAATGGCCTGGTTTAAGAGACCAATCAATGGTTGTATGGATTCCTGAGGATCCACTGTCAGGCTCGCAGCTTGATTGTGTTCTCCTTCTGGGCAAAATATGCCCACAACATATTGTATCATTCAACCACTACACAGGAAGTAGAGAATTTCACCTACTTCTTTCGTTCTTTCTTGTCCCTTTGTTATGACAGGTTTGTGCCCCTTAGTGAAGACTGTACCACTCAATGTCCCAATGCCTCTAGTTGCCATTGGACACCTGCTTGCTAGTTTGTTTTTTTGCCATTAATATCTATTATGCTGCTTTACTCAATCCGATCA
>NC_080721.1:6458549-6521049 GCF_019097595.1 Hemibagrus wyckioides | reverse complement strand
GTCCAGAATATCTCACAAATATCTCCGGCACATCTTTTCAAGCTTGATGCACCACTGAATCTGCCATCTTCTTTACAAAGAACCCCATTGCTGGTGCTGTAAACTGTGAAATACAAGATATTCATATTCAGGTATGTTAAAGGTGTAATAGTTTATCTTTTAAATATTACAAATAATCGGGAAAACAAGCACCAAAAATAATTGTTTACGCAAAGGCATCGGCACAAGTGTATTATTTAAGTAAAAAAAAGAGCCTCAAGTTTTTTTATTTATTTATTTATTTATTTATTTATTTATTTTTATTTATATTAATTAATTAATTAATTTATTTATTTATTTATTTATTTATTTATGTGTTTATGCATGTATGTATGTATGTATGTATTTATTTATTTATTTACACTCCCCATCTCCTCTACATTTCACAACAACAACATGGCATAAATTTGGTTACCGCCCTGACAGGCAGATACTTTTACTGTGAACCAGCCAACCAACCAACCAAGCAAACAAACAAACCTCTGAACGTTGTACAACTAGAATAGTCTACAGTAAAGTCATTCATTACTAGCGCAGTAAAATAAAGTCCTACTTAAATACTGATGTCACTCCTGGAAATCTGTATAAAGTATTTACACGACATATATTTAGCAGATATATACAGTATATATATATATATTTTTTTTTTACTTAAAGAGGCAGATAAGGTGATCATTTGAATGAACCATCTTGATTGAAATGTATGTAATGGTAGTTAATTCTCTTGCAGCTTAAAAACGTTACCTCACCAACACTGGTGGTAAGAGTCAGCTGAAAACCTCATGTGAGTTCATCGCAAAGAAAAACAATACAGAGAAGGCACTCTTGACCACACTCTCAGAGCCAGAGATTGTCAACTCGATTAGTTAAACATTTCGAATGGGAGACATGGGCGTTTGATATCCACCCAAAAGCACACTAGCATAATGCCAGCTAGGACTTTATCTACTTATGAGACTTGTGAGAATGTTATCTCTCTGTGTGCTGTAAAACAAATACTAGGCTCTATTATTAACTATACTGAAATAATAAGGTACGGTTTCATTATTTGTTACTTCTCAATATTGCTAACTTTAACTGCAGCATAGATTTTGGGGCTGTGGTTTTGTGTATATGAGTAAAGATTCGTTCTGATGTTGCATTGTACCTCAATTTATAAATCTCACATAAATGGACGTGAAGCTAATAACACTGTATTGATACTTAATGCACATGAGTCAGTACTTGGTTTCTTTTAAGGTAGAATGAGAGCAAAATGCATCCATAGAAAAAAATAAAATTAAATTAAATAAACAGCACCTAAACACCCACAGAAAAAAAAATAAATAAACAAAATAAACATCTACGGCCTGAAAATCTATGCTGCAATTAAAGTTAGCAATAGTGAGGCGTAACAAATAACGAAACCTGACTTTATTATTTTACTGCAGTTAATAATAAGGTTTGAATTGACTGCCATTATTTTACAAGAAATTTTATCTTCCTTTAAAGATATATTTAAGACGTTTAATTACCGAAATAAGAAATGATATAGACCGCATACTATAAGCTTTAGAAAGCTTTAGAAGGAACAGATGTTAATTGTTTACCGAGAGAAGGCAAAAAAATAAAAAATACAACGCACATTGGACTTGTTAAGGTGTCACCAACAGTCAGGCAGCATAATAAAAGAAAAGCATATGTTCCACCTCTCACATCATGCTAAGAAACTCTGCAGTGCTACAGAAAGCGTTATATTATGCATCTCTGTGACAAGTCCTGCTAAAACATTCCGTCTAGTCTCTCTGTTCCGCATAGACAGTTCACACATACACACTTCTCGCAGTGCACACACCAGCTGCACAGCATATGGACCTTCGCAGAGGGACATCCGCAAGCAGATATGGGAGTGGAGCAGCAACAGCAGATCAAGCCGGCTTCAGCTGCAGCTGTGCCGCTGGGGAGAGAGAGCGAGAGAGAGAGAGAGAGAGAGAGAGAGGGGGGATGAGAGAAAACGAGAGAGAGAGAGGGAGAAGGAGAAAAAACTATTAAATCTCCTTGATAGGGGCATGCATGCTTGGACCGGCACCAAGTGGTGCAGATATTTTAAGCAACTTCTCCCGGGTTTAGGGGAGACAGCAACAGCCAGTGCCACAGATGTTGAGTTTTTTTTTTCTTTCTTCCTCTCTCTCTTTTTCTGCCTCTCTGCACCTGTGCTCGATTGGTGCCAAACTCCTGTTGTGTCTAAATGGGAGGTCCAAACATTCCACCCGCTTGAAGCATGAAAGCAAATATCACATTATTACTTATTACAAGGCGGCTCTGGGGCGGCGCTTTGGCTCGGGACCAGGATCTAAACGATGAATGAGGTCACACACATATACACACACACACACACACACACATACACAGACATAGCGAAATGAACACAGAACTTTATGAGTTATTCACGGGCAATAGGCACGCTTAAACAAGTTGTCAATATGGCTCAGTGTGAGCTCATTTACTGCTCATGTAACTGATCCACACTGTTACAGAGTGCAGATGGAGAAGAACGAACCCAATACTCAGTGGAGTGTGTTATATAATCTACGGCCCTGTGATCTCTAATGGCCAGGCCAGGTTGTTTTTACTCAAACACACACACACACAACATAGATGGACCTTAGGGCAATTAAACCCAGAATTGGGAAAAAAATCTTTTGTTCTCTCTGCAGTGCATCCGCAAATTTATTAACAACCTCCGCCTCTCTTTCACTCTCTCTCTCTCTCTCTCTCTCTCTCTCTCTCTCTGCACAGATGTTGCAGGCACATTCCATTACACCTACAAGCCATTATGCTTAATGGCTCGTTCAAAGAAGGCTGCATGTGGACTTCATCTGTGACAAGAGCCCCAAATCTCTCAGCCCTCCTGCCCCAAATGACCAACGCTCCCTCCTCCTGTTCCCATGATTCCCCTGGGGTTGGTCTTTCAGCAGGCTTCACTAGAACTAAAAGATATATACAATATATCACAAATGCGAGAAATTGCATTAATATGCAGATCAGGTGCAGGTCTTTTAGTATTTAGTTTCATTTTTTGACACTGCAAGTTCATTTGATTTAACTAATTAATTAACAATTCATTATTCTCAATTAGTAATTAATTATTCTTTCAGTGCAGTGAGTAGTGTTACTGTCTAACAGCTCCCGGGTCAATCCTGAGGTTGAGTTAATGTTTGTGGGCGGTTTGACTAATTTGGCGCATTTTTCATTTAAAATTGATATTGAATATTAATTTGCTTGGTAAAATAAAAAGAAATTCCTTAATAAAAATCTAAAATAGATCTTTCTGCCCCATGCAGAACACATAGTGTTAAACGTTGCTTTGCAGCCAACACGGGATTAAAGTGAGGCAGCAGGAGGTTTGCACTCCTTCCTTTCCACGCGTCTCGGCTTTGCTATCATCATATTAACATAGATGACAATCTGGCGAGAAGGTGCTGATCAAAGATAAATCTCACGCCCCAGCTCAGCTCTCTCTAATTACGCCATCTGTGGCGTGTGCCTCGGTGCCACGCCGGGCACGGATCTGTCAAAAGCTGCATGCCGACAGGAGGGCACCAGAGACTAATCGCCCCAGAGCCAGTGCCCCCCCTCACAGAGCCCCTTTCACACTACACAGATATCTGAACCATCCTGGCATACAGAGTCAACAGCACAAAAATATATCATCATTACAAAATGTATTGAAAAAATGTCTGCTGTAAACATATTACCACCTTCACAGACTCTGTGACAATGATCCATCTTTATGTCATATTGTTTTCTGTATAAATCGGCCTGGACAACCTGTCATGTTGAAATTTTGAGCTTTTCTACTCTATCTAGAAATACGGAAATGATTTCTTGAAACAGAGATTTGATTCTGGCTCTGATTTGATTTGAGTACAGGATTCATTTTTTTTGAGTCACTGTATCTGATACTGACACTTCTGTCCATTTCACTATGGTTCGTATCCAAGCTTTTTAAGCAAGAGAATATTCCCAGCAAATCAAAAGAAGCAGAAATAGTCATAAATGTCAGACAATACAGTATGGAAAAGCAGGCATCTTTTGGTAATGCTAAACATGTAACACTTTGTATCCAAAGAGAATCACGTCTGTAGGTTAAAGGTCTGGAATTCCCCACGATTTAATCCAAACAGGAGCCATGCAGTTATCTGGCATGCTCCCAGAAAGTTCTTTACATTTGTATTATTTGCACCTCTCCTGCATGAGTTTCGTTTTATCATGTTATTCATAGATTATATGGCGACCCCGTTATTATAATCATCGGCTGTTTCCACACATTTGAACACATCTGGATTACATTCATTCATCTGGTATTTTTTATCCAAAGCAACTTGAAGCAATTCATCTAGCGTTTGAATGTTAAGCGCCTCGCTTAGGGGGTATAATAGTGACTTCTGCTTTTTGAACTCATAACCTTACAGTCATTAGCGAAGAATCTGCAGAACTGTACAGTTACTTCTTCTCACATTACTGATATCATTACAATCAAGCAACAATGCAGACAATTAGCAAGTCCATCTTTTTCTAATCTGTGCCGAACGTAGCCTCAGATTCCTGTTCTTCGCCTGAAAAGAGTAGAGTTAGTGACGTGGTCTTCTGCTATTGTATCCTATCTGCCTCAAGGTTGAATGTATTGAGATGCTTTTCAGCTCACCTCGGTTGTATTTGAAAGATTGTAGCCTTCCTGTCAGCTTTAACCTCAACCTCAGCTTTGACATTTAACCTCAACAAGACATTGTGCCAGTGAACTGCTGCTCACTAGACGTTTTGTGTAAAAATCCTAGCAGCAGTTTCAGAAAATCTCAAACCAGCCCATCTGGAACCATCAAGCACGCCATGGTTGCATTTATAACCTAAAGAATGAGTTTCCCTATTCTGGTATTTGATGTGAACATCAGCTGAAGCTCTAGACCTGTTTTGCTGCCGCATGATGGGTAATTGCATGAATGAGCAGAAAGGTAAATATTTAAATATCCTGCATGCATTGTGAAATCAGAGACGGACATAAACCCGTTTTACTAAGTGAATTATAGCATGTGCAAAAGTTAACTCAAATTTATTTGTTTACTTATTTAATTAAATTGTAATTCCGCTGATAGAGTATCTATAGAATACAGACTTAAATTCCGGCTATGGGAATTCTAGAGTCCAGGAGTCCCACAGGGAAATTGCATTATTTTAGGTCTTGGAAAATTACTGTTTGACTATAAAATAATGTTTTACAGGCCACAAAAACAGCATTGTTCCACTCCCAGTGGCACCATGATGCATTCGCTATGGTAATAAAATGTTTATGAAAATAAATGGCATGCCAGCATTGTATTCTCTCAGTGTGATTAATTATTATTCATTCTTTTTAATTCAGTAATACCACTCACAAATAATCCTCTCCATCAAGCCACCAAAAAAAAAAAAAATCCAAAAACAAAAAAATAAACCCAGGGAATAATTGGTTGGCTGCTTAAAAGACGTAATTACTGTTACTTAGCAACTGAGAAATTCGTCAGTATATCTTAAGGGGACAAAAAGGCCTTGCTCTATAACCTTAATCATTTAAGGTATTAAATAAAGAGTATTAAGCAGTCAGACAAAGAATGCATTGCGCTTTTATAAACTACAAGGTGATCATGGAATGGCTTGAAAATATATAGAAGATAGATAGTAAAAATAGAAGAAAACAAAACCCTCTTTCTGGTATAGTTTGGATCTACTGGTCCTTGAGTTATTCCGACAGATCACCTTAATGCTCGATTGAATCACTTCTATATTCTAACGATTTAAAATAAAGTCATTCATTATTACTTACTAACACGTTTTAGAGCAATGTACTAGTTAATAATATTTCATATCAGTGTTAATGTACTGTATGTGTACACTTAACTAATTGTTTAACGCTGGTTAGCGAATTGGTTATTCAGAACTGCAACATTAACATTATAATTGTCAATTATTAAATGTCACTTCTTGCAGTTGCTCATGTGTGTATACACTATTATTGGATCATTTTGTAACTGTGAAACCCAAAGAAGTTCCTATTGATATGATGGAAATAAATGTGTCCAGAAGTAATGGTTGATGTAGTATACTCATTAGGTTGGCTTAAAAAAAGAGATTCCGTCACTGTAAGTCTATGGAAAATTTTGGGATATCCAATTGTCTGCTACGGTAAAACCTCAAGTCTGATCGGTTTGAAAATTTAGCCTGAAAGAGCTGCCTGATTTTTGTGGAAGTAGCTCAAAAGCTGGCTGAGTTATAAACCTCCAAAGTCTATGGGCAAAACGGCCACTCTGAGCTTCTGGACCAGGAATACTGCTTATTGCTTAGAAAAGTAATAAACTTCACACCAGGATGGCCGAGTTTGGTGCATGTAGCTTGAAAGCTATAGGAGAAGTAGCATTTATTTAAAAAAGGCAACAGCATTGAGGATATTGGGTCTAAGTGGTTTCCTCACTCAAGACCAGTCTGGATGCATTAAGCAGGTTGCACAGGTGAGATCAGGAACATTCATGATTCAAGACTACAAACAAGCCAAGAAACAGGATACAAATTATGTTTGATCAGCATCAAAACCAACATCAAACAATCTATGAGCAAACAGATCACGCTAAAGGATCATGCTCTCTCTCTCTTTCTCTCTTTCTCATAGAGAGAGCAAACCATGGAACATGGAGCAAACCATGAAACTTCCTCCTCCTCCTCCTTCCGTTCACACAACAAGTTGAAAGTGGCATGGTTTGGGGGGATGGTTTCTTTGCAGGAGTTGGGCCTCTTGTAACAGCTACATGAAAGGGTGAATGCAAATGTCTCTCAGAACCTCCTTCTGCAGCATGAGGTTCCTTCCTTGCGAGCATCTTCCAATCAGCCGGCAATTTTCATGCAAGACAACGCCCCGTCACACTGCAAATCAACTCATAAACAACTCGGATCTCACCTCATTTGAGTACATAGAGAGAAATTGTTTGACCATTTTGGTAGAGAGACAGTCATCAAAGCTATCTTTTGAAAGTAAGAAATGGCTTAAAGCGCTGGATAATATTAAGAGTGTAGTAAAGATATATGAAGTGCTAACAAGAACCATGCAACCCCGTCAGTGGATGTCTAATAACAGGAACAAGAAAGAAGTGGAGATTATTGTAAAGACTATAGTTCGTCTTAGCCATGGCACTCAGAAATTGTGGTTAAAGGACCAGAGAGTCAGCCAGGCTCCACTGAGCCCATCCCACACCAGATGTGTGCTGGGAGAGGCTCTTTTTTCATTTGCAGCTCTGGTATAATATGCCACTGTAGTGGAACGACACAATCCATTAATCCCTGGCTTTTGAGACCAGCCGACGTTGCTCGATTCCCTCGAGTTTCTCGGTCCCTACGGCTGATGAAGTCGTCACAGCTGTGTGGGTAATTTCTTAGGACTCTCTGATCACACGATTGCAATTATTGACTACATTAGAACAGCCGGGTGGAGCTTTTTGCTGTAACATTGATCAGGAGATCAATAAATGGTTTAGGGATTGGACTGGGATTAGAAGAAAATACTTAACGTGATTACAGGAGTGTTCAGGTGGGGTGAGGCACGGCGCTAATTGACTTTATTGAGCTGAGCTACTTCACAGAACGAGAACAGGCACAGAAGACATATAATCGAATGACACTGTGCATTGTGCAAATGAAAAGCGGCTATGGAACATCGCTTTAATCCAAGCATTCGCTTTGAATGCTAAAGACAAACAAGAACATGCCGAAGACTCGAAGAAAAGCTTTTTCTCAAGGTAAAGTGCTGAAACTGTTTCCTTACTTATTGTGCATTCATATTAATATCTGTTGAAACGGGGAGGGCCAGGAGTCTGCGACACCATCATATATAGCACTTATTATAAGTGGAATGGGTTATATGTAGTGTAAACACCGTCAAAGACACTTTAATGTTTCCCTTTCATTATTCTCCTTTCATCTGGGATGGAGAGAAAATTTCTGCTTTAATGCAAGTGCTGCATAATTACAAGAGTAAGAGCCTAAAAAAAAAAAAAGAGTTATGTGTTAAATTTGCACTTGCAGAATATGTAATAAGTGGATAGATGCTGAAGCAGGAAGGCTTTTACTGGACTACTCCATAAAGCATTCAGACACTAGGCAGATATATTCAAGGAAACAGCAGGCACTGAGATACACTGTATGTACTGTATATTTATAACGGTTTGTACCACAGTGATTTTTCTTTATCGAATCGGCCTGGTTAAAATGTGTTCCATATAAACAGATCAGTCGGTGGTTACGACTGCAAGGCAAAGTTCATACTAACACACACATCTTCTAATAGGCTGTAGTTTTTATATCCTAACAACAATGCAACACGAACATACATATATTTGATATTTTTAGAAGGAGACTCCACTCCCAGTGCTTCCTAACAGCCACGAAACCTCATGTATTCAGAATAGAGGAATTTTCTTCCTTGGACCATCAACATCCTCATTACAAAACTTAAAGGTCTCCTTTTCTCTCAACAACCCGAGCTGTATTCCTCAAGCTAATAGGATCGTTTTATTTACATTTCTGCTTAGGGTATGCAATCAATGTAGAAGAAAAAAAAATCAATAATCTTTCCAATAATTCGTCATCTGTTGTGAACGAAGATAAATACTGCGGTGATGTCCTTGGGAATGAGCACCCTGAGCCTTGCCTCAGTAAAATGTTCCAGTTAACCGGAGTAAACAAAATGTGTCGAACAAAATGAGGCAGCTCTTTGTAGATAGCATGAACTCTCTCTGATTTGGAAAAGTACGATGAGGAAAGTGTCACTGCTAATGAGCTATGTTAGCCTGTTTTCTTTGCTAATGCCAAGTTAGACAAACATCTATTCTAGTTGCATAAATTAGCTAAGTTAGCAAGTCAGATTCTAGCTAATGGCGAATATTGTTTGCAGGATTTCCATTCGGTAGCAAAATGATGTATTTAGTGTTAATTATGCATATGAACAAAATGCTTAAAGATCGAATGGCAACTGCTGTTTTTCAGATATGTAATAAAAGTTGGATTTTATAGGAAAAAGTTTCGCTTCATTTCATCGGTTGAATATTTTAAAACACTCTCTCATACTACATTATGACATATTATCCACAATATATTTTCACTTTACAGATCACTATTTTAATATTGCATTTATATGCAGTAAGGAGTTATTGAGTTATTAAGTTAATATGAATTCATGAAATTCATTTTCCCTACAAGCAAGTGTTTCTGCAATAAAGAAGAGCCGAACAGAAAGTAATAGCATATCTGATTGTTCATAAAATATATCAGATACATTACCATTTCATAATGAAAAAGAAAATGCCTGTGCTTCTCACCGCTCAATTGGGTCAACTTTTCTTTTTGTAGGAGGTAAAGGTCAAAGGTTGCACTCGGAGCCAAAACCGCGCGAGGGAAAACAGCAGGAGAAGGGCAGCGGAGGAGGAAGTGAGCGTCTGTTTGTGATTATGGTGCAAATTCAAACCTGCTGATGAGTGTGAGGCTCGGCACACGTCTCCTGGAGATATCCCAGATGGCCCGCGCCACCCGTCCCAATCTCCGGCCCGTTGGCAGTGCCAGCTCGCAGGGCACAGACTGCAGACCTTGGCATGCTACTGATATGCGGGACAAAGAAGAAACTTTCTAGAGGTCACAGCAATGTGCTAGAGAGAGAGAGCCACTTTTTTTTTTTTTTTAGGGCTGGCAGCTTTGCCTTTTCTCTTTAAGCGCATTGGAACAGAAGTTGTTTATATAAAGTACATATTCAGTCTTCAGAAATATACTTGCTCAAGTTATTTTGCTATGACATAAAACTATGATGTTTCAGGATGTTTGGAAATTTTTTTTAGAATGAATCTATGGGATTGAAAGTAATGTAGTTACTAGTGATTTTTTCACTGTAATGGAATACACTGTGAGATATTGTAAGTACACTGTTACAAGTAAGGTCATGGTCATGGTGGATGGTGGGAAAAGCTTTTGAATAGTTACAAAAGCGAATACAAATCTAATCAGATCCTGGCTGTCAAAATATCTGGCGAAGTTCCTGTACTGATGAGGCTGTTTAAATCTGGTGATGGTTAATGGCTAGAATTGTTGTTTTTCCTTGTGTACATCACCAATGTTGAGGTAAACAGGGCACCTTTCAGTCAAATTCTTCAAATATTTGTGTGTTTTTTCCCTTTTTTCGCACAATTTGGGGATAATCAGACTTTACTTCTGGTTGTGCCATATGCAAAAGAGAAACATAGTTCAGTTCAGGAAGGCCTGTAGCTTCCATAACTACACACAGAAATGGACAGTACTTGAGTAATGGTATTACTCAAAAAGTACTTACTTTACGTATTATTATACTTTGTAGAATTTATAGTGTACTTGGGTACTTACAAAAAAGTTCAGCTTTAAATTTTAGGTCTTATGTTTTTATTAAAATAGGCTTCAATTATGGTTAAACACTTTTGTTTCTCCTTTACCTCTTTAGAAAGTATGAACTCTATTTACCTTGACAAAGCAACGCTGGATGTGACACAATGGGAGGAAACTGGGAAACCTAAACGTTCAAGCTCTGGATTAAACCCAGAACATTTACAGCATTTTGCACATGCACTAATCTATTGAGAAGTGCTGATCAATTTTATTTTGTTGGATAGAGGTAGAAAAATGCTACCCAGTCCACCAACCATGTCACCCTGGCTAATTTCTCATGTATTATATAGTTTGTACAGTTCAGCAAACTGAATAAGAGGCAACAGCTTTTCAAAATGGCACACGCCTTCCCAGGTTCCTCTTTCCATTCCCTCTTTGCATCACTTCATTTAGATTATGTCCTGGAAGAGTTTATGAGTATTCCTCTGAATTTCATTTAAGTCATGGACTTTGATGTGATGCTATGAGAGTGAAAACGAGCAAATCAGTTTTGATCGGTCTCCTATCTCTGAGGTAGAAGTGCATTTTTAATATTAAATGTCTTTATATTTATTAATGAATAAGAGCTATATATTAAATCAATTCTGTCTTAGTTAGGATTCTACTTTACACCCCTCCTGCCACCATGCTGCCCTTCTAACCTTCCCTATAGTTCATTTTGTTGTTTAGAGGGAGGAAAGCGGCTTTTCGGTGATCAAAGCATTCTTCCATTCCTGACTCTGGAGACCTTCAGCTCTGTCTCCAAGCCACCGTCTGTCCTCTCAGCATCCAGAAACACTCTTTTCTCGCTCGCTCTCTTCAACTGCCGCACTGCAGGGGCTCCATCTGGAACCCAGAACGAGGAGGATGAGGTTATGAGGGGAGGAGACACGTCTTCCTCTAAGCATCCTTGTCTAGCTTGGCTCTCTGGCCCATGCGCACCTGTTGGACTGGCACCATCTGCTAACCAAAGTGTTTGAAAAGGCCCTGAGTAGGCACTTTTGCCTGTGAGGGGAAGACTTAGGCCACATACCCACCTGCACAAGCACACACACACATTTTTGAAAAGAATATTAAAAAGAAAAGATATGCCAGAATAGCAGAACATGACAGTGGGATAGTTACTAAGAGAGTGCCGAGACAATGCATGTGGAGTTAGCATGCAGTAAAGGTGTAAGTGTGCAATAGAGGATTTGGAGGCATGCTGTTATAGGAAAATAATCAACAACATGGTGGTTGTTGATTAGTCAGAGTTACTCCTACCACCAAAAGGATTTCATTGCCCTTATACAACAGCAATTTCCTGTATTCAAATAGTGTTTGCAAATTCATATTTAATATTTCATTTTTTTTAGTACTCCAGTTCAACCAGTCAAATTAAGCTTGCAATCTAAAATAAATAAATAAATAAATAAATAAATAAATTAATTAATTAATTAATTAATTAATAGAATAATAAAATCAATATAGTCAATAAATGTTATAAAATTAAAATTAATTAATTAAATTTTTTCAAATGAAAAATAAAATGAATAAATGAATAAAATTCTAATAAAAATATACAAAAAAAATGCAAGATTCGCTTTAATATAATATAAATATAGCCCTGTGCTGCACAGAGGATAATATACCAGTATTAGAATATAATGCAGCACAATTTCACAACATGACCACTGCTGAATAAAAGCGTTTACATGAACTTGTAGATAATTTGTCAAATAATAAAATTCTGTCACCTGAGGTATCCAAACCCCACTGAGTTGAATGCGCTTGGGTCCTGCAGTGTGCTTTTAATTACATCTTCTCTGCTTTTAATGCTTTTATTTCATTACCCTGATGTCATTTATATGCAGAACCCTGACAGAATGCAGATCGAAAACTTTCTTATCGACGAGTCCCGCCGCATGACGGCATCCAAAAATCAATTATCTCCCATCTCCCCCTGCTGAGAGAAGATGCTCCCTCTGTTCACATCTCTAACTTTAACCTTAAAGTTTCTCTCCATTTTTTCACTCCCCCTGAAGGTCAATTTCATATTAATCCGTTTATGCTGGATTTGGCAGCAGGGGGATTAAAATGAATATAAATGAAGTAAAGGCAAATATCTGCATATTTACTTGGTAGCTATAGACATTATGTGCTATTATGGTGCCGTTCCGGGCGCTCGCTAAAGACCTACAGTGGCACAGCGATATTCTTTTCACTTTAACGCAATCTATCAAGTCATACTCTAATTACTATATATTATTGAATAGAAAGGAAATCTTTCACATAGGCTGTCGTTTGGTTTCAAGTGTATAATGATTTCATTATGGCCCGACTGCGCTGCACATTGATGCTGAGGCTGTAACGCTGCGGCATATGGTCCGACCACAGAACATTACCCGCTTCTGCGTGTGTTTGGAGTCTGTTCCTCCCCTGCTGTATTTAATACAAGAAAACGATCATATATCATCCAAAAAAAGAGAAGCCTTTTTAAAATCCCCCATTTTGCATCGATCATACATAATGATTTCATTATGGAAAGCCTACATCACTGTGGCATATGGCTGAACTACACAACATTAGCCCACTTCACTGTGTACTTCCTGCATAATGCCTGAAATAAAAAAATTAAAAAATCACGTCTCAGGATAGCAGCAGCTCTGCACCGAATTAAGAGGAAACAGAAATATGTGCGAACACCAAAACAGGATCGGCCACACGTGCATGTATTTGTGTGTACATGTGTGTGTCGGTGTCTGTGTGTGTGTGCACCATAATTGAACAACACTTGGCCAGTAGAAAGGCATTCACAGAATGAACCGCTTTGTAATTCGCAGCTTTACACTGACCAGAGAGTCCACATCGATTGCAATTGATTTTAAATTCATTCATGTGGATCATCCCTCATACCCTGTGGAATGTGTTACTATAGAAACAATAAGGGCATTAATGTAGAAGTTGCTGCACACCGCACTACTGTTAAAGAAAACTAATCAACACCTTCTGACCAATCAGAAGCGTGTGGCGTTTATATGACATTGTGTATGTGTGTGTGTGTTGTTGACATTGAGCACTTTGGCTGAGCAGAGCTCTACACTGGGATTGTCATCTCCCTCCCTTGTAAGTAGCTACGGATAAAAGTATCTACTGAATACATAAATGTACAAAATTTAAATGTAAATTTATGGGCCATGTTCTCAGGCAAACAAAAGCTGAGCTGTTTTGAAGCCCCTAAAACAGCCTGACCTGTTCTTCCCTCATCTTCCTCCTTCACCTGATGCTCCCCTGCTTCACACTTCAGTATCTAATTATATCCACAACTTGTAAATGTATTCATATTCATGGACGCGCAGATGCTAAATTAACTGTGGCAGGGCTACATCTCACTGTGCCGACTCCGCAATCTGTTTCCTCCAGTTAGGGAGCGAGGCAGGCGGGGAGGGGATGAATTTGGAGGAGTAGGGATGGGGGGGTGGGATTGGAGCAGGACAACAAGGGAAGAGAGAAAAACAAAAAGAGAAGGAGGAGGAAGAGGAGGAGGTGAAGGGAAGCTGAGGAGCATCCTGAGCCTCGTGAGAGTCATGTGCTCCTGAAGGAACGAATGAGTGACAAATCAAAAAGTCACAGTAAACCCCCCCCCCCACCACCACCACCTCTCTCTCTCTTCTATCTCTCTCTCTTTCACCTTCTCTCTAAAAACAAGGCAGATGGAGGGAGGTTCACTGGTGCGGCGCGAACAGATGGCCGCTCCGAACGTGATATATGAAATTAATAATGTTTCTCAAATAGAATTCAGAAACAGGAATACATTACCTGAATTTTAATAACTGATTATTTTCTCTCCCTTTTCCTTTTGCATTTGCAAGTCAATGAGATAAACGGAGACACTGAACATATAGATAGATAGATAGATAGATAGATAGATAGATAGATAGATAGATAGATAGATAGATAGATAGATAGATAGATAGATAGATAGATAGATAGATAGATAGATAGATAGATAGATAGATACAGATATTGTACAGATACAATATGGATTGAATCCTCGCATAAATTTCCGAAATGTAGGTTGTATGTTCTGTGCATTGAAACGCTCGATCGAACTTTACTGCTACGTTTTTTGCAGTCAGTGTCATCCGTATCTATAAACAAATAAACAAACAAACGAGAGCATTACAACACCGTTAATAAGGAAGCAAATTCCACTGCCAAATGTTTTTCGCCGCATGTTTTTACCGCCGTGTCAACCTTCCTGACAGTCGGCCAGGAAATCAGAGCCATTCTCGGTTAAGTCTGCATCTGCTCTGGAGAATGAGAGTAACACCACGCCGATGAAAGAGAAGCAGTGCCACGGACAAGAGCAGTTTAAGGTCAGAGGTTATGATTAGCTACGACTGTCTTCCTTCACCTAATTTAGTCAGTTTACAGCCAGGACATCTCAAATGTGCGCTTTTTTTTTACCCTACTATAATAAAATATATTGTCTGGCTCTAACCATTAAGGGCTAAATGTTAATATAAAATAAATAATACATAAATAAATAAATAAATACTAATTAATAATAAATTCCACGTCATTACCATTTAAATCCTTAATATTCTTCTTTAATATTTAAGAACAGAAAGTAGAACAATGCATAATGTGTATTAATTGACTCCATATAAGCTGTTAGTCCCTCAAAAAAAATAAAATAATAATAATAATAATAATAATAAAAGCAGCTGACCTGCAATACTAGAAATCAATCTCAGTTTGAAATATGAATTTAATAAAAATAAATAAATAAATGGTCACAGAGGCTCTACGGCATGTATACATCAGGCATTGATGCGACAATCTGGAGAAAAGAGTTCTTTCAGAGGATTAGCTTCTTTTTCAAGGCAGGAGAAATGTGATAATGTAGAACAAAGATCTCTGAGCCCTAAACAGGAAGTCGGCTGTCATCTAATTTTGCATAAACAGAAGAGCTTAAGTGATGCTTGATGTTCTCCTGATAAGCAGCGAGCAAAGAACAGTTCCACTGAGACGGCATTACGCGTACACAGCTATCTTCAGAACTATTGGATATGTATGTAAGAGAATGTGCCGAAACCCATTTTGTATTTTGTGGAATTGAGTTTTTTATTTATTTGATAAACAAAATTTTGGATTTCAGTTATATATGCTATTTCCACCATCCTTATTCAGAACCATGTGAGATCTTTTGCTAATCTCAGCACTATGTCACTCTTCATTTGCCACCATAGAGCTGCACTAGCTGTGGTTCAGAACGGGAACTTGTTATTGATATACAGTGAGGAGAAGTTCGTATTCGGGCACATTTGTTTTTGTTTTTGGGTTTGATTCCTACCTCTCCCCTGTGTGTGTGTGGACTTTGAATGACCTCCATGTGTTTCAAGGGTTTCCTCCATGTATCCCGGTTTCCTTCCCCAGTCCAAAGACATGCATTGTAAACTTATTTTAATCTCTAAATGGTCAGTAGCATGTAAATCAGTGTGTACTCTGCAATGGGCACCATGTCAAGGGTTTGACCCCCTGAGTCCTTGTGTGGGATAATTGTTAATAGATAAATAGATTAAAGGATTAAGCATTACAAAAAAGTAATAGCAAAGACCTGAGCCATCCCTGTCAATACAATTTGTTCAATGATATGCAGGTGGAAATGTCAAAGAACCACAATTGATTATCCCTGGATGCAAGAACATTTTCCCATATAAATGATAAGAGTTGCAGGACAAACTGAAAGCAGCAAGAAGCAATGAACTGCAAAGTGCTATCTGCCCTCTTCTGCATACGTAAGCTCCACCAACAGGCGTGACTGGCTAGTGTCACTCTGATTGACAGGTGAGAGAGATTATGCTGTCCCTCCCATCCAGAGAGCATGGCCAGTTATGTTTAGTGGTCATTGGCTATGGGCTACAGGCTACAGAAGGGAGTGGAATCGTTAGAATTTTAACTTCTAACATTTAGGAGACTTTGTTCTTTGCAGAAAAATGCTAATAATTCTTTCATGCATAGGTCTGAGTGTAAAATACAGCTTTGAACTGTACATGATAGTATGCTTAATAACACTGTATTCTGATATTTAGTCTAGAAAGTATGAGGGAGGGCAAAAATAACAACAGTTTATTCACTGGCATCCTTTACATTGTAAAACTGTAGTCGTTTTCAACTAAATGAATTGAATTGTGAGAATTTACACTAAATCATGTAACAGTTAAGTACAATCGCTCTCAGAGCTTGCTCCTGTGTATGACAACATTGTGAACGTTTCCTTTGCTGCCGCATTTCACCTTAGCAATGTTCAAAAAATCCATTTGCTAATAAACGCTTTCAAAGCTGTAAAATAGCTCCACCCCTCAAACTTTATACCTCAAACTTCATCCCCGATAGTTTATTCTCTGTGCCAATATTAGTCACAGGCAATGTGGCGGCACCGAGGTACATCTCAATCCGCAGGGTACAGGTTTCTCCCAAAACCAGAAGGTAAAGTTGGCTCTTGGCTCCACACACACAGAGTGTTACTTACTGGTTATTGTGGTGGTCATACTGTGTCCCGTATGGCAGTGTATTAACGAACAGCATGCAAACACCTTCTGTTGAAACATCTGCGACAGGCACATTTTTAGGCTGTCTTCCAAATAAAAAAAAAAAGGAAAATGTTCGTTTCTGGCATGTGCTCCTTGTTTGCAAGCATATAAGGCGGCTTCTTGAAAATATACTGGAACACTCTCGGTCTACTCTCTCCTTTTTAAACTCCTCTCTTTTATCCGCTTTCCTTATTTTGTATTTTTGAAATACTTACACCACAAGTCATGGAAAAAACAAATGTTTCTCTGGGTATTTGTATAGAACTTTATAGAAATAATAATAATCAGGGTTTTTTTGTGGGAAAATGTAACACTTACATCAGCAGTGCTTTCACAGAATAAAAGCCTGTTATTATAAATGCACATGTCAAACACCTAAGATGTTTCTTAAAACACCAACTTACACAGGAATAAATAAAAATTCTGCTTGCATAAGCCTACAACCAACAACCACTGTTTATCATTGTTCCTAACAACCACTCTTTAGTTACCTTTATTCCCACTAACCACTCACTAAACACTTTACTCTGAACGAGCAATCACTGATCACTACTGCTCCAAACAAAACAATCACTGATCACTATTTTTCCTAACAATCACTACACTCTATACTCTAAACAACCAATCACTGATCATTATTACAGCAAACAACCAATCACAGCTCACTATTGCTCCAAACAACCAATCACTAAACACTGTACTCCAAATGACAAATCACTGTTCACTATTGCTCCAAACAACCAATCATTAAACACTGTACTCCAAATGACCAATCACTGATCACTGTTTTTCCAAACAACCAATCACTGATCACTATTGTTCCTAACAGCCAATTACTGAACACTATTGCTTCAAACAACCAATCACTGATCACTATTGCTCCAAACATCCAATCATTAAACACTGTACTCCAAAGAACCAACCTATGATCACTATTTTTTCCAAACAACAAATCACTGATCACTATTGTTCCTAACAACCAATCACTAAACACTGTACTCCAAACGACCTATCACCGATCACTATTACTCCAAAGAACCAACCTATGATCACTATTTTTTCCAAAGAACCAACCTATGATCACTATTTTTTCCAAATAACAAATCACTGATCACTATTACTCTAAACAACCAATCACTGACCACTGTTTTTCCAAACAACCAATCACTGATCATTATTACTCTAATCAACCAATCACTGATCACTGTTTTTCCAAACAACCAATCACTGATCACTATTACTCTAATCAACCAATCACTGATCACTGTTTTTCTAAACAACCAATCACTGATCACTATTGTTCCAAACAACCAATCACTGATCATTATTACTCTAATCAACCAATCACTGATCACTGTTTTTCCAAACAACCAATCACTGATCATTATTACTCTAATCAACCAATCACTGATCACTGTTTTTCCAAACAACCAATCACTGATCATTATTACTCTAATCAACCAATCACTGATCACTGTTTTTCCAAACAACCAATCACTGATCACTATTACTCTAATCAACCAATCACTGATCACTGTTTTTCCAAACAACCAATCACTGATCACTATTACTCTAATCAACCAATCACTGATCACTGTTTTTCTAAACAACCAATCACTGATCACTATTGTTCCAAACAACCAATCACTGATCATTAGTGCTCCAAACAACCAATGACTAATCACCATTGTTTCTCCCACTTCTTGGCAATGTTATCAAACATATGTAATTACAGTGAGTTTTCCACATTTTCTTCATGTTCCTGTCATATTCTATATAAACAAATGATTTACTCTGTTAAGGAATACCATACAAGTTGCATTCAGATAAGCCATTTTACACTCAGGCTAGATCTGATGCTTGTCTGCTCGGTTATAGCGTGACATAATACAGACTTCTGCACAACCTAATCTTTGTCCATGTGTACCTCTGTTTCCCATAGTGCACTTGGGCTTAGCTGGGACAAAACAAGAGAGAGAGAGAGAGAGAGAGAGAGAGAGATTTTTTCTATCCTAACAAATTCTGATGAATGAAGGCTTGTACATTAGTGAACTAAGAATATGTAAATACTTAATATTTAAAACATTACCCAACTGATGAAGTGGAGGAAGAAGAAATATGTGGAAATCAGTATCATTGCTTGAACATGTTAATCATTTATGGATTTCATATTTTAAAAGGTTTTAAAGTCTCTGCACTGCCTCATAAACCAGTCCATACTAGAAGTTCTCTCAGGACTCTTTGCTTTAAAATCCATGTGTTTGCTCAAGTCGCTGAACTATCGCATGAAGATGTTTTTCATCCAAAAGTTACATGACCTGTTTGATGCTGTGTACACAAGCGCTTGGCAGAGTGCAGCCGAGTCGGCCAAGAAGGCGCTTGTTATAAAAATACACAGCGCAGCTCGAGTGGAGCCCTGGTCCTTCTCAAGCCATAACGTCATGCATTCCTTCTGTTTGGACTCATTTTTCCAGCGTTTCGTGTTCGCCCCCGAACAAGCCTTATAAAAGGCGTGCAGTGTCGGCCAATTATTTTTTACTTTGAAGGTCATAAATCAAAGATGACTAATAAAACGAAGACGGCCAAGTATAATTTCACGTGTGACTCCGAGTGGACTAAAATGAAACCAGATGGGTTGGGATATGACCGCTAAACATATCTGGATCTGGAGAGCAAATGTCTGTGTTTTCCTTTTTGCGCAAATTACTGCAGTGCTTCGTTGCGTGCCCTAAATCAAAAAGCCAGCCGGGAGTGATGAGAGGCTCTCTCACTTTCTTGAACATTCTGGCAAATCTCTGAATAGCTCCATTCCCAATTCTCTGGCACTGTCCATTAAGACAATTAGAAGTTTTATTTCCTATCTTCACAAATTTTGAAAAAAAAAGGGATTTTTTAACATACGCTTCGTTTAGGACTCATCTGGTCCTTTCCCTTTTTCCAGGTCGAAGGCTGTCACAACGCTTAAACCTGATTTTCTCATTGCAGTGGTAAGATAGACTCTTTCTGAAACAAAGAGAGGGTTTTGTGGCTTTCCAGAGCCAGGAAAATTTATGGTGGATGACCATAATATTTTTGTTCCCCACTACTCTGACCCACAGGCTCAGAAAAAGGCTAAAATAACACTGTGATCTGGATTTATTAAAAGCTGGAAATGACATGGGCCTTTTTGCATATGGTAGTCGTGAGAGTCTGGAGGGTTCGGCCAAGCAAAACACAAGACTTCTCCATCTCCCGGACTTGGACTACTTTGTCAGCTGATGATTAAAAAAGTCAGCAGCGAGAGAATCTGCTCCATGCAAGAAATAGTTTTGTAAACTGGAGAGAAGTTTGACCTCTCAGAGTTAATATTCTGTGCAAGAAAAATGAGCATTTAGATTGGCAATGCCTGTGGTTTGGAGCAGGGCAGTTCACCATGTCTTATGAAAGGATCTAAATCAGATGTAGTCAGAGACGTATGCCAGAGATGGAAAATACATTTTGCAGCATCTTGGCTGGATCAGAAAACTTCCCCACCAGATCTCTGTGTTCAGTTACTGTTATATTGCAAAAAAAAAAAAAACAGGCTAGATTTCACCAAATACTCCAATAAATGCCTTCACCAACTGTGAAACAATTGATTAAAGCAAAAGGCTTAAGGAAAAATCAAATTTACACCAATTTTCTACTTACCTCAAGTGTAGTCAGCCAGCCAAGACATGGTTTATGTCCAAATGTTGCTTTTCTTTTTAGTTTTGTACTGACGCTATGAGGCTGTGGTACAACAAATAATAAAAAAAACTGTATCAGAAACACTGCTTCAAACTATTTAAATCTCTGAAAAACAGAAAAACAGTTTGGGGGTCAAAGTGATCTCTACATTTTCTAGCTTTGTAAAGCATGTTCCTTTTTTATACACAAATTGTCATGCGAGGTCAAACATATCTGATGCCTCGTCCGTACATATGTTCGAAAATTTCGTTTTTACAATAGATCAGAGAAGCAATAAAATCCCATCCAAGAAATAATCCATTAAAATGAATGTGGAAAAATGAAAACATGCCTGGTGATCAGCCTGGTGATAGTACGTCATTATCTGCTAGACCGAATGCCTCAATAACAATATTGAAGGCATGAGAGAGAGAGAAGAGACAAAATGTGGAAAAATACCAACATGGCCAAAAATGAATGATTTTTATTAAATGATGAAACAGAAGGATTCATATCTGTGGACTAACTTTTTGTGCAAAAATGTGCAAAAGTTGAATCACAAGAGCAGTGGATTCAGAACCCTTATTAAATTGCCAGAAATATATGGAAACCTGACCATCACACTCAACTACGTCTCTTCCAAAAACTTTAGTTAGAAGCACACAATCGTACAAGACACCAGCGTATGCGTTAGCATTTTACCATTTTCCTTCACTGGAACTACCAGACTCAACCCTGTTCCAGCATGACAATGCCCCTGTGCTCAAAGCAAACTTCATGAACACATTGCTTGTCAAGACTGATGTTGAAGATCTCAAGTGTCCTGCACAGAACCCTGACTATGACTCAACCCCACTGAACACCGTTGGGATGAACTGGAACACCTACTTCACCCCAGACCTTCTTACTCTTACATCATCAGTGTCTGATCTCACTAATGCTCTTGTTGCTGAAAACTTTCCCAGAAAAGTGGAGTTTATTATAACAGCAAAGAAGGAACGAATCTGGAATGGGATGTTTAAGCACCATTAGGTGTGATGGTCAGGACTCTACAAACGTTTGGCCAGATAGCGTATTAAGTTGTCTTTATTTGTCACATATACATTTTTGCACAGTGAAATTCGTTCTTCACATACCTTGGGGGTTGGGGTCAGAGCACAGGGTCAGCCATGATACAGCACCTCTGGAGCAGGGTGGGTTGGGGGCCTTGTTCAAGGGACCAGCGGTGGCAGCTTGGCGGTGCTGGGGATTGATCTTCCGGTCAACGACCCAGAGCCTTAACTACTTGAGCTACCACCATCCTTAATATCTATAGTGCCTCAGAATGAGGATGTAATATTTAACATTTAATTACAAATATGTTTCCAAATGAGAAAAATAAACAGCTGTGATAACAGAATCTTAGCACATTCATAACACATAGAATATGACCTTCCTTCCTTCCTTCCTCAGTTTTTTATTGTCCTAAAAATTGTATTTATTTCAGAAACATATCTGTATACACAACATGGTTTAAATTTCTTTTTTAAAACTTTTTCTGCTTTTCATAGGAACAGAAAGCCTAAAGAATTGAGAACGTCCATGCCATGGTGATAGGCAAACGTGTCCAAATGATGGTGTAAATTAATTGACGTCTAATAATTGTGTAATTGTATGTCTAAAGCTTTCAATCCTTGTCTCAAACATTTGCTTGTTAACTCCAGTACAAATTACTGAAGCAGAACTTGGACACGGAACAAAAGATCTCTGGCTTGGCTTATTATCCATGTTTGAAATGTGTGACACTTGTGTGCATTTAATTCTTCCCTGAATCATTTCTTTATGCTATGAAATGAGCTAGGACAGCTAAAGAGCTTGGCAATGCCCTGAGGCACAAACAGAGCAGACAGAAAGCTGTGATTAGTTAGTTGGGATAGAGATTTTAGTCAGAGATGGCAGCAAATATGGACTGAGATTATGTGCTTGTGTCTGTATCCAAAGCAGGAAGAGTACAGCTAGAAATACAGGAATGATAATAACATAGCTGCCTGGGACTGTGTTGATGATTTGCATGCATTCCCACGGCTCCTGTCTGCTGACCTTTATTAATTGGCCAAATAGCTTTTCGAAATATCACTTAAGTAAAAAAATAAAAAAAATAAAAAAAAGAAGATCTTATCATTTTAAAAAAGGTACCTATATTTACTTTCCTAGTTAAAAGGACCGTGAATGAGTGGACTCACATTTATGGTGGCATTTAGCCCTTATACCATTTACATTTCAAATATTTCCAACATTAAATCTTAAATCTAACAAAACAAAACATGCACTTAACTATTTAACTCTTTTTACCCAAGGCCAGAAAAATGGAATTGGAAATGGAACAGTAATTTGACTGTACGGTTGTGTCCGGGTTCAACGTTGAATTTCTTTGTCATGTCGCACTCTACAGCGGGGATTAATGGCTCGCATGAAAGTAGACACTCAGAGTTTGAAGTATTTCTGTTTTTATCTAGCCTACTGGGGCATTATATACATATTAAAATGGGGAAAATATTTATATATTATATTTATATTATATTTACATTAATATTTATTTATTTATTTGTTTGTTTGTTTGTTTGTTTATTTATTTCACACAAATGTTTATATCTTCCAAGAAAAATGATAATAAACCCATTAAACCACTAACATTCTGTGTAAGTTTATCCCACCATAGGGTAAAATATCTCACACTGGTGGCCAACAGTGTCCTAAATCATTTTTATATCAGATTTGCAGAAATAAAATAATTTATATGTTTATACTGATAAAAAAAAGTCTGCTAAGTCAAATTTTTACCAATGTACTGGTAAAAGGATTAGAAATAATAATGTTAACTCATCCCAGGTAACAAGATCAATTTTTCCACAAGAATACTTGGCTATACATGAAGAAATGTGTAACAATTATATATTATTATTATTATTATTATTATTATTATTATTATTATTATTATTATTATTATTATTATTTTCCTTGTGTGTTTTGTGTTTTCTTTTCTGCTTTTTTTTTAAATATTGGACCTTGAGTCTTTAATAAAGTTTTGATTAATTGATTGATTGATACACTGATTCTAATTGATTCTCTTTTAAATCTATAATTTGGGTAAGATGTTTTGCAATGTCAGTTCTTCCCATGATTCAGACGATGGAACCTCCTGCGGAAATATTCAGATTATATTTAATAGGGCTGATCAGGGCTGAACAGCATTAAGTGAATGCTGTGAGCTTAAAATGTACATTTCTCATCAACTGTAACACATGAGTCATGGAAACAGCTGTTAATAATAAGAATAATAGGTTAAAGGAATTGACACATTAATACCAAAAGAAAATGTGCAGGAGAATAAAAAAGTAGCTATACAAGTGTAGGTTTGTGTAATGTTTAAAGTTGCTTAGGGGTTGTTTTGAAGGGCATTTAAAATGTCATTTACCTCAATGAGAAAATCACCATCACACTAAAAGTGTTAAAGAAATACTTCCAACAAGCACAGGCAAAGTTTGCTGCCATGTTTCCTGAGAGTGCTCTCGTCGCTAAAGTTAAAGCCCTGATTGTCTGCGTTCTCTCCGCCTCCTCCAGAGCAGTAGAAGGAATGTGAAGCATGAAGGTGTTTCCTAAAAAACAGATTTCTTTTTTTTTTTTCAACGCTAAACATTCTTTTTTCTCAGGCCGAAAAGTTTCCAGCACTCCCTGAGCCAACATCGGGACACAATGTCCGTCATGTGCTATTTGGGTTGAAATTGTCAACAAACAGCAGGCGTCACGTTACAGACAAATCATTTATCTTTGGCATTTTCATAGAGGCTAGGCCAGAGGGCACCGGGACACTGAAGAGTTCACTGGGCTGAGTGTAAATGGTGGGCGGGGGGTTGGGGTGTGTGCGTGTGTGTGTGTGTGTGTGGAAGGAGGCGAACCTGCATCTTATCACAGGGTTTGTTTAACAGAAAGCAGACCACCGAGCAGCAGCAAATTAGGATTGCCAGCTCCAGTCTCGCTGTCACAGAGCCGTGACACAGTCCAGTTGTGTTCTCCGTGCCTGCACTGGTGTGTGGACAGTGATAGGAGAGGAATCTCTGAAACGTTCCCATTGTCGACATTGTCTCAATATAAGCCACTTGGATTGTAAATAACCACTCATTAGCTTATTGTCTATTTATTTAATCCCCACTTCACTAGCTGGATACAGTCTGAATCTCGTTACTCCAAACCATTGGAACTGTACATCATAAATTATTTGGAGTGTCCACCATAAAAGTTCAAATTATAATATTATAATTTTAAATATTATTAAAAATGAATAGGATATTTAGAAATTAAATAAAAAAATAAATTAATTAAAAAATAAAAAGATAAAAAAAATAAATTTATTATTATTATTATTATTATTATTATTATTATTATTATTATTATTATTATTATTATTATTATTATTAATACCACAGCTATAACCAATCCAATCTAATTTTACCAAGTTCTAATACATTATCACTTCTCCACTTCTATTATGAATGCTCCAAATAATCCAATCTATAAATAATTATAAACAGGATCTAAAAGTTTGTTTGTATTTTAAAATAAATAAATAAATAAATTGCTTGGTTATGGTCACTAGGTTTTCCATCATGGTAAAGTCTATATGCTTTCCAGTCTTGGTAAAGTGACAAGCTGCATTATTATTATTTTTAAGAGGCTGGAGAGGATGGAGCAAAATGTTTAAAACTTCAGGTTTCACAACAGTAATTGTAATGATCAATGTCTAAAAAAAGTATGGAATGTTGTTCATTAACCAATAAAAACATTCTAACAACAAAGTAATGAGGAATAAATATGTTTCAGGACATGCTGTTATTGGAAAATAATCAATCAGGATGCTGATAGAAACCCTGCTTCACATCACATCTCAGTGTGTTTGATGATTTCCCTGTAATGGTACGTCTCACTGTGTTTTAGCCCTCATTTATTTTGTTAGTTACTTTATCTGTTTATGCGGGTTGGAAAGCAGATCTGGCTCATGATTTCTGACCTTTAGCAAACTTTAGCAAGCCAAAAGTTCTCACTGTTCAGATCAGTGTTCAGATCAGTGTTCAGACCGAACTCCAGCAGAGCTTTCCTGACTTTTCTAAGGCTTTAATTCACACTTCAGTCAGGGCAAGAGCACAGGGACAACTCTGAATTACGGTCTTACTCCTGGAAACACTGCAATCTTTTTCCTTCTCCTTTCAAGTTCCTTTTCTGCTTTCCTTCCTTCCTCCCTTACATTGTTCCTTTCCTGCTGTCCTTACTTCATTCCTTGCTTTCATTCATGCTTTCCTTCCTTCCTTCCTTTTCTGCTTTCCCTACTTCCTTCCTTTCCTGCTTTCCTTACCTCCTCCTTTACATTGTTCTTTTCTTGCTGTCCTTCCTTCCTTCCTTCCTTCCTTGCTTTCATTCCTGCTTTCCTTACTTCCTTCCTTTCCTGCTTTCTTTACATCCTTCCTTTCCTGCGTTCCTTCCTTCCTTCCTTCCTTTCCTGCTTTCCTTCCTTCCCTTCCTTCCCTCCCTGCTTCCCTTCCTTCCTTCCTTCCTTCCTTCCCTCTCTCCCTCCCTGCTTTCCTTCCTTCCTTCCTTTCCTGCTTTCTTTACTTCCTTCCTTTCCTGCTTTCCATCCCTTCCTTCCTTCCTTCCTTCCTTCCTTCCTTCCTTCCCTTCCTCCCTGCTTTCCTTACTTCCTTCCTTTCCTGCTTTCCTTTCTTCATTCCTTTCTTGCTTTCCTTCCTTTCCTTCCTTCCTTCCTTCCTTCCTTCCTTCCTTCGATCCTTCCATCTTCTCCTGCAATTCTTCCTTCCTTCCATCCATCCATCTCCTCCTGCTTTTTCCTCCCTTCATTCCCTTTCCTCCTTCTTCTAGGTCTTTCTCTGTCTGTCTGTCTGTCTGTCTGTCTGTCTGTCTGTCTGTCTCTCTCTCTCTCTCTCTCTCTCTCCTTTGCCCATGCACTCTCTCTGGTCTGTTCTCTGGACTTACTCAGAAATGGCTATTTAATATTTAATTGCTGGAGTATTTTCATGGTTCTGGAACACTATGACACTGAGGCTGAATATCAAAGGGGGAAAAAAGTGCATTGAACACAGATTTTTGTTTTGCAGAGATTTCTGTTTGATCTTTTTTTTTTCATCTTGGAAACAGGGTAGAAATAGACAATCAAAAATAATTACACGATTCATTAAGAATAGCGTTTGAATAAAAAAAAATCCTTACAGAACTGGAGGAACATGAGACGCCGCTCTGTTTCTGTTCTCTGTGAGGGAGCTGAACACTTTATTTTTATTTGTCAGCATGTTTCAAACTCGCACATAAAACAGACTCAGTGGAACATTGGCAAAGGTGAGAAGTATAAAACGTACAAGTTTAATGGAAAGCTACAGGAAAACCGTCACCCCGTTGGCCATGCTATCTAGGTGGAATGGGAAAAGATGGCATACTTACTCTCTCTCTCTCTCTCTCTCTCTCTCTCTCCTATCAATCACTCTGATGTTAGCCAATCATAGGGGTCTGTGAGTTCATGTATGAGGACGAGGGCAGATGATTCTTTCTGGAAAAGATGTGATCCTGGTTTGACGTCTGTTCCAAGGATTCTTCTCACTTAGTAGCTATTGTCTGATAGAGGTACGGGGTGAGTGGTACTGGGCAGGTGAAAATAGAAAAATATGCATCGGATTGTTGAATAGGACTATGGGTATGTGTCAGAAAAGAAAAAGAAACAGTTATTGCTTACTTTCTTTCAAGCAACAATAAAATAAAACAGTATATTTAAAAACAAAACAAAACAAAAAGCTCAATAAAAGACAGCACAGTCCCACCCCCTCATTTTCTATTGGCTCCCAAAACCCCATTGCTCATGAATTCGCAGGTCAAATTTTTATTCAGATAAAAGTCAGAGCAAGGCAAAAGTAACAGATATCAAATGCAAATGCACTTCTTTTACATCCAACGCTCTTTCCTCTTCAGAGAATTGCTTTTTCAGCCTTTCTTTTTTACACATTTGTGTACTGGAACTGAAAAAGCAGAAAAAGCAAAATCAGGCCCTGGCTAAACCGTAGACTTTGGCACTTGTATCATACATTATTTTGAAAGAATTGAACCAATATTTATTATACTAACATTTAAGATGATTTTTTTCAGATGTGCCTAAGGGCCAATATTTAGGAACTGTTATTTTATAATTCAAAATCCTATCAAAATCAATTATACTACTTTACCCTGTTGATATAGCCTATAGAACTGTCCAAAATAAAAATCCAAGTAAGCAGCAATAATATAACCAGAGAAGAATGTCCACTTATTCACGCTAACAGGAAGACTACACAAACTGAAATAAACACTCTTTACGACCGTAGCGTGCTGAAAAGCATCTCAGAATACACAAGATAACCTTTGACACATAACAGCACTGCATTTACGGCACAGTTAAAGTCGCTGAGACTTCTAAATTTGCTCAAAGCACAACCTTGACTTTGGCACACTGTGTTAGACGATTATTAATTATTATATTAAAAACTAATAACTGTATTATTAGTTATTTTTAATAATGGTGGTGATTATCAGGTGTATGAATTTATATATTAAAAAATATATATATTTAAAACTGCCAAGACACTCGTGTTTACTAGACACACAGCCCAAAAATGAACAAACGTTATTATTTTCATAAGTATAACACATAACAGCACAATTACCGTACATCCACAGTAGGTCTTGTTGCTTTTGCAGCTTTCAATACTCGAGAGATTTGTAAAAAAAAAAAAAAAAGGAAGCGGAATAAATATATCGGCATATTTTCTGTGTGCAGACAATTGAGATCATATTTTAAAAAACGTGTTATGACATTGAGTATTTTATCCAGATGGCTGAATCTCCTGTGTTATATGTTGTTGTCGCTGCATAATATACTTCTTGTTTTCGTTAAACCGCTGAGAATAGCATGCATCATCCACCTCCGTCAGTCATTAAAGAAATACAGGTTACGATCTTCTATTTTCACACTGTTTAGATTAATACACCTTCCTCAGCATGTTATGTGATATAGCAGTATATATATAGATATATAGATATATATATAACTTTATGTCCGGAACTTTCTGCTTTCTCCGTTGAGGGTCAAAATTTTATGGTTCAGCGTCCTAAAAATCACCGAATTATCAGAAAGAAGGTTCGACAAGGCATGAAAAAGCAACGGCGTGTGAAGGATGTGCTCGATGAAAGAGCAGCTGAAGTGATTGCTCTTGTAGAGAGCACATGTCCGGAGCGCTGGAGTGTCAGAGCAGTGTCTCTCACGCCTCGCTATCAGATAATCGCTGCCAGCTAAAATAAACCGTCATGAGACAAGCCCCCCCCCCGTGACTCTCCCTAGCACGCGACCCCATCTTTCCTTTCTCTAGCACACTTTCTAATCCGAGGAGCTCTCAAAAACCCCCGGGAGGTACCGTTTCGCGCTCGTGTGTCGGCATTCCGGGAAGCAGGAAGTCTGAAGGTGTTAGCATGAATACAGTGCTGTCATGTTAGTCTTCCTAAACAAATCTACATAGAGTAAGAGAAATAAGTAATTCAGTGGGGTGTGGGGAAGTGAAGTTTTCCAAAAATTTCCAATTTTGTTCCAAGATGTTAGCACGAGCGCATTAATACCTATAACCCTTCGCTGCTCTCAGAGCTGCTGTTACAGAAAATTCATCAACCTTTTCCGATCAGATCCGAGACACTGAAAACCCTGTGGATTAACAGAGCATCATTTATGTAGCAGGTGGTTAGTTATTAAGCAACGACAACAAATAACACTATGTGTGGAAAGCATATGTGAGACCATCTGAATGAATTCCATGTGTAGTAGCAAGAAACGATACACAGCAAGTTTCATTTCTGTTTCAAAATGGTCTTAATGTTAAATCATATAGTTCGTACTATTATGATAAGACACAGAGGTTCACAGTGTACAGACACAGACTATTATGAATTCTGGTTCACCACACACACACAGGCCCTGTCAACTCTCCCTGTTCTTCATCACCCACACTCTGGCCTCGTGGTGATCCCACACGCCCCCCACTGGAATTCAGTGATGGGTCGGCCTTTTGTCTCCTCAGACAGCTCTGGGTCACTGTGCCACTGATGGGCATGTGGCATTGCCAGTTAGGATGCTGGCACAGTCAGCTAGTGCCATGTCACATCACCCCTCCACCCTTTCACCCCTCCAGGCTGTTTACAGTCCACACATGCCATCATCCTCATAGCAGATCCACTGGCTATGAGCAGACCGTGCCCTGACTCATACGGAGGAAAAAAATAAAATAATAAAAAAAAGAATAAAATCAGCCGTAAAGTGTCAAGCAAATCAACCTTCAAAATAGCCAGTGGGTGCTTAGCGGCAGTGTATAAACAGAGAAAATGAGAACGAAAAACAATTAACTGTGGGTGTACGGCGCCTGAATATTCCGAAACAATGAGGACTTAGTATGCCGACTAATGAGTTCACATATACACGTGTGCACACACACACACACACACACACACACACACACACACACATACTGAGTTTTGAAGGCCTTTTGCAACATCACATCCAGTTTGCTTCGCTTTCAATTAAGCACTGCACTCTACAGAGCTCAGACAAACTGGCACCATTGCTCTTAAAAAAAATTATACAAATAAAATTTTAAAAAATGTAAAAAAAAATTCGACAACCCAAATACTTACAGATCTTCAAAATCTATGCTAAAAAAAAATTAAATGGACACTAAGTCTGTATACTGAAAAATCTGAGAAATAGAGAAGTAGCAAAATAATAATAATAATAAAATAATAATAATAATAATAATAATAATAATAATAATAATAATAATAATAATAATAAATTAAAAAATGACAGCGAGGAAAGAAGATGAAAAGAGAAAGGAAAAACATGGCAACTGTCAGGAAGCTGTAGGATGCGTGTGCAGACTTTATTTATTGCACGGTGTATACAGAACAAACAAACAGTGCGTACAAACCAAAAACAGCAAAACATACAGACAATGAGCAAGGCTACGGAAAACGAAGCAACAAACAGAACTCGGCATGACGCTGAAACCAGAAACCATGAATAACGGTGCAAATCAAGGTGAAATGAGAAACAGGTGTGAGTGCTCAATGAGACACGTGACCAGGTCGTGTTGCATGTGAGGTTCAGGGGGCTGATGGGTAACGTAGTCCAGCGACGTGAGAAAAGCGATCATCCTGAACGCAACCCGTCGTCAAGACAGCGCAGGTTTAGCAATAAGATTCCATTATGGGGTCATTATGAACAAAAGCTTAAAAATATTTTGGACATTAGGACTTGTTCAGGGTTTTAGATAGATAGATAGATAGATAGATAGATAGATAGATAGATAGATAGATAGATAGATAGATAGATAGATAGATAGATAGATAGATAGATAGATAGATAGATAGATAGATAGATAGATAGATAGATAGATAGATAGATAGATAGATACTTTATTCATCCCAAAGAAAAATTTACAGCTTCCACAGAGATTTCAGGAATAAATATAAAGAATTAGATGAATACAAGATAAGTAGTCTCTGACTGGAATTTCTAAATTGTCAGTATTGTGTGTGTGTGATTATGCCCTGTGATTGGTTGGCACCCCATCCAGGGTGTCCCCGCCTTGTGCCCCTCCCCCACCCTGCGTCCATAGGCCAGGTTTCCTGCAAGCTCATGTAGGATAAGCGGTTCAGAAAACCAGTGGGTGTATGATTCTAATCCACAATGTTAAATGTTGAGTTAATTTCTGATTGAACTTGTGGTCATTTGATTTAATTAGCATTGAAAATTTTCAATTTGGGTTACGCTCTTCTTATATGATCTCAAACTAGAAAACAAATCCCACTGATGAATCAATGTTGGTTATTTAGTTATAAAAAGTGCTTTAATTGCTCGAATGTTGGACTGTTATTAGGCACGGTTTAGCTATTGTTGTTTTTGTTGTTGTTTTATTTTAGCAAAAATATTTAAGAACATCTGCAAACTTACTTCGAATCCGAATATTCAATCATGGACGTTAAAGCAAATCTTGCAAGCATAAGGGAAAACTATTAGGGAAAGACTGACTTCAGATGGATGTATTGTTAAAGCTTCAGCAGGAGCTCGTGTGTGTGTGTATGTATGTATGTGTGTGTGTGTGTGTGTGTGTGTGTGTGTGTGTGTAAGCTTGCTTAGTTTTTTTTAACCATGAGTAACCATGAAACCTATGACTTTTCTTCATCTAATGTCTGCAGCCATTTCGAAAAAGACGCCATGTTGGGCAACACAACAAATTCTAACAACTGTAGTTAAGAGCTAATAAGATCTTTTAGAGCGAGGGAGCGCTACTGCAACAGAGCGGCCCGAACAGATGAGAGTTCTTCCTCATAGCGTCACGCTCGTTCCGGAAAAAATCGAGCCAGATGTCCCCGGGCCGATAAGCAGGTGGGCCAGGGCTGCTGTGCCACCCCGCGCTGGCAGCGCTTCAAACCTGCTGGGTATAACCTTTAATTTGCATGCTTTTTCCTGGCTCAAGGACCAAGTGGTGCCATCTGCCTGAGCCTGCCACGTGTGACTGTGTTTTTGTGTGTGTGTGCATGGCAGGAGGCGCACTGGAGCGTCCCAGACCATGCTGGTGGTCTGTCAGCTCAGCCCAGGCCCCTCCACCCAGGCCCATATGTCCATCCATGCAGATGAACTCATGCTCACTTACACACTCACAAACACACACACACAAATATACTGCATATTTATAACCAAACAAACACACAATATGGGATGCACACTTATTGTGTCTAATACTAAGCATTGTCACTAACATTTCTTCTTCTTAGAATTTCTTCTTCTTCTTTTTTTTTTTTTTTGTACTCTATAAAGTTCATATTTTTTACAACTGAATATATATTTTTAACAACACAATGCATCTCATATTAATCCGAAATGATTAGGAACGTTACAGATTTGGAGCGTAATAAACATAGAAATCCCCCTTCACATGCTCGGGGATCCTCCGTATGGCACAAGTGTGTGGACAGGTGGTAGTGTAAATAGAAGATGGTGGGCATGTGTGACAGACTAAAACTGTAATTTTGCTTTATATTTATAAACAGTAATGCGTGGAAAAGGCTTGGCAGCGAGAAAAAACTGGATACAAATTGTTTAAGATGTTTATGATGATGATGATGATATATGTACAGATATTATTTATAGCATTAAACGGATTTTCGAGGCAGGAATCCACCAGTTATTCATCACACATCTTGACTTTCTTAATATGTAGGAAAAAAATTCCTTCCGTCATTTTAAAGTTGTTTTTCTTTGTCAAACTTTCTTTTCATACTCAAATACTGGAGTCCACCGTCACAGGCTTGTCTGGGGAAAGAGTTCATAATGAAATCTTTGTAGAAGTGTCTCTCGATTCCATCTACCACTTTTTGGTCATGCAGGTATGCAACAGTGTAAGAACGATATGCTGTGTTTTATTATTTTCCATTGGTTACAGCACTCACATATTAAAGAACAGTGTTTCCTGGCTGCATGGCATGCCATTATGAAGGAATATAACAAGACTTTTAGCCATGTAGACTGGCACAGTGCTCCACAATTACAGCGCTCCAGTAATCTGAAAGCTATATCAATATCCATAACAAGCCTTTCTGTAGCAGTAGAAACAGTAGCTAATGTGACGAATTGAGCCAATTGGGTTACTTGGCATGCGGAGGCAAGCATCGCCATTGCATCTACGCTTGCTGTGTGCCATAACACTGTTTGGTTGAAGCAAACTCCAATAAACTGTTTCCAAGTGGACTAATGATCGGCTATCTGGACGTTGGACTGCTTCTGGGTTTGAAAACAAATCTTCGTAATTGAACCAACAGAACCAAACTCTGATGATTTTTCATAAACCGAAGAAATTAAACCTAAAGGTTAAATCATGCTCAGTACAAATGTATCACAACGTAAGCGACAATATTTTCTCGATGTCCTGACATTTCAGCTCTATTTCCAGCGTTGTACTTTCAGAATTATATCAGGCCGAGACGTGACATTATGAACTGGCACAATGTTCCAAACAATTTAGCCAGAATTATGAACTGTTTGTCCTGCCTCTGGGGTTGAACTTACTTTCTTCTGTACCACGAAAATTAAAAATAAAATCAAACGAGCCAAACGTGACATTTTTATTGCCAGTTTTTACAGTCAAATGAGAGGAAAGGAAATATTTATGTACACTCATAAGCCTTATGTCAGTTCAATGCGGTGAAGGGAACCTGCTCTTGTGGTGGCATGGTTCTGGAGTATAAAGTTTCTGGAGCATCCATCTTCAGCCAAGTCAGTCCAGCGTCTCTAACACATCCAACAACAGCAGGAGCTCTGTGCTGTTTATTTGTAGACCAGACATTATTAATCAAGCCTGTAACAAACCAGCGATGATGAACGATACTTCTTAACCATAATAACAGCGCTCAACAGAGCAGAACAATTCTGACGTTGAAACGATTAAATCACGAAAGGGCCGCGGACGTCGTTTAGAGGACAGGAATGGAGGCCAGATTTCTGTGTGATTCTATGTGATCTCTGACAGTTGGATGGTGTGAATGGTGATGAAATGAAGGTTTAATGAAGGTAAACAGGGCTGTCTGTAGGCTGGCTTTACGCGTCGAACTGTAGAAGAACAGGCTGTGGAGCAATGTTTGGGCAACGTGCCACTACTCCAGGTGGGGAGGCAGCTTAAACGCTGAGGTGATTCCATAATAAACCCTCCCTGATTCCAGCCTCCGGATTCACATCTTGCTGCTTCACGACGATTTATTTTCCACACGTCATCAAACTGGTGTAAACAAGCTAAGTACTGATGCTGGCTGTGCATGTTAACGGCTAGGAGATTATGCCACTGTGGTGATATAATGTAGGATTTTTGACCGCTCACTGTAGTGGTCAGATGGACCAAGTAGCAGGATTTATTTTTACCACAGAGTTTCAGTATTGTCCTATATAAGGAATGAAACTTCTTCTTCAGTCCGCATTTTCTATCCCTGATTTTTTCATGCCAAGTACTTCTGGTCTGGATGCTCTTGAATTATGAATCCCAGGAAAGATAGTAGAGGCACTCAGGTCATCTTAATAATCTCAACAAAGTTCCCAGAAGATTATCTTAAGCATGTGCATAACCAGACCCTAAATACAAGGAGCTTTCTCCACTTTTAAATATTGATATAAGTTTTAGACGTGAGTCGCCAACTCTTCAGGAGACACAGAATTTTGATGGGTTTTTTAAATACAGACAACAATGCCTTACCAAAATCATATCATCTCTATTATCTCTTTTTTTTTTAATGATGAAAAGAGAAAGAAGAGCACCAAATATAAAAATCTTTTTGTTTGGGGCATCTGGAGCATTTTTCTGAAAAATTGCATTGGAAAAAAATGCATGAAAGAAAGTAGAGGCTTCTCAGACAACAATGTCTAGTCTGAAAAATCTGTCTCCTCCCTCTGTCTCTGGAGCAGAGAGAAAGAAAGAGGGAAATCCAAGCGATGCTGAAAAGACATGGGTATATATTGTTTTTATATTTTAGGTATTTAGCCAGTGACAATATCTTGCACAAACAAATTTATCTACAATATTATACCTATTATAAAAAAAATTATATAACATGATTATTAAAACTATGTTTGGATTTAATATATATATATATATATATATATATATATATATATATATTTCTTCTATGGCAGATAATTGTTTTCAAATTATTGTATTTCTAGAAATCGTCTGGCAAATAACACACCAGTATTTTTTGCCAATATTCAAGATATTTGCCTTTGCAAAGACATAGAAAAGTGTGCAGTAAATGTTCATCATTCTTTTAGTAATAGAGAAATAACAGAGAAAGTGGTGCACAATTAGTATGAAATAAAATGCAGGATTTTTGTCCTCTCTTTGCCCTCGGTGTTTCTAACATGTTTTTAACCTGTTCTTAAATTTAATGGAAAAGCTAGATCTCAGACAGACAGCAGCGTCTAGTCAAAATCACCCCTCCCATCTCTCTCCTTAGTAATGAAGAAAGGAGAGAGAAGAGAGGAGGAGAGAGAGAGAGAGAGAGAGAGAGAGAGAGAGCCTGCTGTGCAGTACATCACAGGGCTTCATCATTGGGCTAATTATGATGAGTATTCTCCCTGCAGGCTCATGGCTGTGGAAATGTACCGGCTTTGTTCTCCCTGAGCCTGATGGAGCTGATGGGGCATGGCACGATGCAGATGAGCAGGCCTCCAAATGTGTGCCGCCACCAGGCTCCACACAAACACACACACCACGGGACATATGTGTGGTGCGCATACACACTTTCAGACACAAACATCCAAGCGAGGATATCATCTATCCTTTTTATTTTCACACACACACGGAATATATATGAATACAATAAACAGTGAAAAAAAAACACTGAGACACACACAAATAATGTGGTGTAAACAAAGCAATAATCCAGATCAGAGTTAGACAAGTTACTAGTAGTAGTACTACACCTGGGAAAGGAGATTTAGTATCTTGGCTATTAGCTTTTATTCACATTAGTCTGACTCTGTATTGATTTTTGTGAAACAAATGTTTTCATTTGGAATGTGGCGACGTTTAAACTTATTGTGCTTCATGGTGCACAACAATGTGGAACTATAGAGTGTAATTCTAAATCAGACCACAAGCCGCACTACAAAATAATTGCAAAAATAAAATGCAATCTAGATGATGATACTATAGAATGCATTTACATTTTGGCCGATGCGCTAATCCAGAGCGACTTGCATTGACCCAGCAGTGGCATCTCGGGGGATCTCAGGATTCGAGTTTATTCAACCTTCAGTAGGCTAATGCCTTAACCACTAAGCTACTGCATGCCCATGCTTTTTGCTAAGGTTTTTGTTTGTTTTTGATCCAAAGACAAATACAGTTTCACCCAAACTGATCATATAACTCGCATCAAACATTTTAAGAAAACATTAAGATTCTAACATTAGGGTATGTGGTAGCTTAGTGGTGAAGGTGTAAGCATACTGCTCAGAAGGTTGGGAGTTTGAATCCCAGGTCCACCAAGCTGGGCCCCTGAGCAAGACCCTCAATTGTTCACTTGTATAAAATGAGATAGATTGTAAGTTGCTTTGTATAACGATGTCTGCCAAATAGTAACATGTTTTTCTATTAGAACTTTCACAGAACCCCTCAGCTCATGGATCTATACTGACCAGTGACTTACTGCAAACACGATGTTCTAGACTTTCTTTGAAGAGGATAATGATATATTCATTTATTTCTCTTCACAGGTATTAAGCGAAACAACGACTTGACAACACCATGGATCATTCACTAGTCCATCTTTTTATGCTGAGAAAAATCATACTTTTTTTTCACTGTTATTGAATATCACATGAATAACTGAATGAAAGCCATACTGTCAGGCCAATCCACTGATAACCAACAGGTTTTTGGCCCAAACGAGTTGATGAGTAGTGAGCAGTTGAGGCAAGTTTCCAGGCAGTGCTGTCTTTTGCCACACTTATGTCAGCAATGATGGCAGAAACCTGTAATAAAGCAAAAACGTTCTGTGAACCCACTCTGTGCCACATTCATTATGAATGCTGTATTATATATATAATTATATATGCACCTTTTAAATGTTTACTTTGCATGTATCACTGTGGTATTCTAAATCTACACACTACAAGTTTTTTTTTTCTTTAAGGTGTCCTTCGCTTACTCTAGTCATACATCTTTGCACAGATCTTTCAATAAGAGTCTGCTGTAGCACTGATCTTCCTTTCATTGGGCAACTTTGACTTTGTTTTTGAATGAAAAAAATAAGCATTCATTTCATTTTTCCATCGTTTTGTTTTTACATCAAGACAAACATGATAAACAAAAACCCCAAAAAACTCAAGCTTATCATTATTATCCAGATCCAAAATGACATTACATTAGAGTCTGAGGCTGTGTCCCGATAGGCATTGTTCCATTCTAATGATTGCACCTTGGCATGTAATGATACTCATACTGTTTATTTTGACATGCTATGCAAATGCAACACAGGCTTGTGTTTTGGAATACAGTGGAATTTTTTAAGATTAATCAAGGGAAGAGTGAATGTATAGTAAAGGACAAAAATCCTAACGGATTCAATTTAACCCAAAAAACATGTTCCACTGACATTATAATTTAATATCACGGCAGTTCCATGAATTTCAGTTCCATGAATCCTCTCCGCACATGATATCTGACCTGACTTGACATCTGAGAGTGAAGCAACCTAGGTACCATCACAGGAGAATGATGATGTATGACAAACAAATAGATGTAAATGTTTTAACTGAAGCATTGATGGATGGTGTAAATGAGAGACAGACAGGTGTTCCAGGCAGCAAGGCTAAGCTCTGTTCATGAGTACAGAGTGTATAAACCTCAGTGGGTGTGAGTGTGATCCTGCTAATATGTCCTGCTTTATTTACACACTTCAGTAAGTTCCTGAGGAACTATCCTACATGAAGGGTAAATGGGTAAACCTTTTTTTTTTTTTTTTTAACAACCTGTATGAATTCTAGGACAAAGCATGAAGTGATATCAATGACCAATTGTAGGGCTATCAAAGGCCCATATGCTCCAAATCAACTGCAGGTGTAAAAGGGGTTTTGTTACTGCACCAAATGCTGACAAAGCACTGCCAGTGATCCTTTGTCCCCCTGCGGCATATTGAGTTCAAGCGACAGCTTTCGCATAATGACAGAGCCAAAAGCACATTCAAGGGCGACACTATGAAGTTAAGTGTCTTTTTCGGACTCAAAGGGAGTGAAGCCCTGGCTGTCTGGAGCTCTCTCACGATAGGAGCGAGAGGATTAGGCTGCTCTTGAATAGGACAGGCAGCTCTTTGAGTGTGTGTATGTGTGTTGGTGTGTTTTTTTGTGCGCTCTCCATCTCCGGCAACAGCTGCTCGAGTGCAGCGGGTCAGGAACGCCAGTTTTTGCGACCCTGCAGCCGTGCCAATTCCCAGTACACAGTCAGGCTAATTGTTTACAGGACTTTTCATAGCCCAGTGAATAAGCAGCCATTTTCTTCCCATCTCGCTCCACTACTTGGACTGGTCAAGCATAATTAAGTGGTCCTGGGAAGCTATAATTATTCTTGACAAAGTGCCTATGTGATCAAGCTCTTCCCATGAAGTACACACACACACACACACAAATAAATGTACATATAAATTTATATATTTATAAATTTCTAGTACCTTAATCTGAGTATAGGTTTGACCACTGGGAAGATCCATCTAGCATCAGACCTGCATCACTAATTACTTTAGTCAGGAGCCACTATACCTGCACAGTCATGCAATTATCTACTCAGTCAATTATCAGCAGCAGTGCAATGCATAAAGGTCAAGATCTCCAGCTTATGTTCTTATCACACATCAGAATAAGGATGTCAGTGACTTTGACTTTGTTGGTGTCAGATTGGCTAATTTGGGTCTTTTAGAATTTGCTGAGCTGAGAGTTTATGCACAACATTACTTATACAGCATGGTTAAAAATAAATCAATTAATTAATTAATAATAACCAGTGAGTGGCAGTTCTGTGGGTGCCTTGTTGATGAGAGAGCTTAGAATAGTATGGTTAGACTGGATGGACATAACAGAAAGGCTATGTTAAGTCAAAACGTCACTCTTTCCAACCATACTGAGCAGAAAAGCATCCCAGACTGCACAACTTGTAAAAATCCTGAGGCTGAGGCATCAGGCTCCACAGCCGTCAGTGAAGAACAGGAATCTGAGGCAACAGTGGGCACGAGATCACCGAAAACAAAATGTCTGCCTGCTTGAAGTGAGCCTGTTCTCATTTGTTTGTATTCGATTTGTTTGTCTGTCTGATTGTATAATTGCATGAAGGAGCAGGTGTACAGGTGTGTAATGACCATGGCTGTTTAAACCTGTGTAAACACCTTCTGACCAATCAGATTGAAACATTCTACAGCTCTGTGATCACAGCTGCATTTATAATCTACAGCAGGTTTGTAGAAGCTACGTTAAACCTCTATGACCACAGCAGTTTTGAAAGATGAACCTTTGCTTATTCCACAACCTCTCGGAACCATCTTAACTGTCTTTGTGTCGGCAAACCTTTTACAAATGCCCATAATCCAGTTTCCCTGAAAGATGCAATTTGGTCCTTTGGCAGTAACAGCATTAATGGAGATGAATAGGACATCAATGGTGCGCTCAGTGCTCATTCAGATGAAATTGCTTTGCAGACTCAATTGGGTAAACTTAGATTTTTGTTTTTCTTCCTCATTCTTCCCTGTTGCAACTCTGTTTCGAAAGGGCCGGGTGACTGGTAAGCGGAAATAGATGCATCGCGACTGAAACAAATCCAGCAAATGTTTCCTGCGTTTTCTTTCTCTTTTTATTTTCGGTGAAATTGCAGCCGTAGGAGCTGAATGAGGCTGGAGGCTGGTTCAGTGGGGCATTCAGCGTCACTACAGGAGAGCTCTCATACGAAGCTGTGATGATGAGACCGTAGCAATTGTCTCTCAATGACAGATATATTTAACTGTGTGTAAGCAAATATACTCAAAAAATCAACACTTCTCTAGTTCTTGAAAGAGTACTAGTGATATTCATTGTCTGTTCTGGTGCAGTGATTCAGGCTCCGGGGCTAGTGACGGAAAGGTTTTGACATCAAATCCCAAGACTGCCTGCGAGCGTCTTTTGATTTCCTGATCAAGGCCCTTAACCCAGAGCTGCACGGCTGTTTGCTTTCATTAAAATCCGCCTTGCATAAAAGTCACTTGGGATAAAAGCATCTGTCAAATGAATAACTAGAAACTGACCGTGACAGTGAATATCAAATTTGCTTCAAAATACAGATCTATTCCCATTCTATTAAAGCACTGTTTATTATTTACTATAATTGCTTGCATCGAACAACATTTTTGCAGTAATACACATCATTTGCTAATGTACGTCATCATCAGTTTTTATTCATCTATACCAAAAGATAAGACAAAGAAATAGGCGCACTAACAATGTTATGAAATTCTAACTGAAGCAGCATTTTCTTTATAGATCGTCAAAGCAGCATATGTTTGTTTGTTTTTTTTCCTTTAAGTGTTAAAGAGACCTGTAAGTAAAAATGCGACAAGCTACTAAATTATAGACACGTAATAATCAGGGTGAAGCAACATATGTTTCATTCTTTATTGAAATACAGCGTTTCAGCTGAGCTCTGCTATACACAAACTAGCCTCGTACCCTTCTCTCTGACAGCTGATCAAACGACTAATAAATAAGATCATTATAGTAACGTCGCATTAGATTCCACGCGTTAGATAAATACAAGCATTATCAGATGAATGAAAAGAATACTAATTGCAGCACTACCAGCGAAATACGCTAGGTAGTTTTTATAATCCTGGCTAGTAAATTTAAACTGAGCTGAACGCTCGATTCTGATTGGTCAGAAGGTGTAGTTTCTATATCTTCAACAGAGACTCGTATAAAGTTTGTTTCACATAAAGAGATGTGTGTATTTGCTGTCAAATACTCAACTCTGATTGGTTGGAAGGTGTTTATTAAACACCAAAGCAGCAAAGCTTTAGTTTTATAGTAGTTTCAGCTGAAACAGTGATATATGTAAATGCATAGATTCTGTACGACAGTGTTCTTGTTTCCATAGTAACTAACTGAGACAAGGGTTTAAGTGTTAAGTTAAATTTTTTTTCTAAAAGTGGACCACTTTTGTGTTCAGTGTTTATGGATTTAACATCACAATAATTACATCAAATATTTAACATATAATAATAAATCATTTATTATAAGGTAATAACAACAACAATAATTATGTAGCTACGTATAAAAGCCATAATAACCTCAACCACAATGAGTTAAAATATTAAATCCCATATTAAGAAGGGGAAAAATGGGGTGAGTTTCACCCTATAGCCCCCCGTGTGTGTGAGTCAGGGGGTAAGAATGCAGAGGGATGGTTGTCTGTACCAGTGTGTGACGAGACCCGAGGTCTTTCTCCCCTGCTCTCAGACTGTCTCAGGGGGCCGACACGAGGCACGAGGTGCAACTTCAGCATTTCCTTTTGGTTTAACCACAAGCTTCTGTTCTCATGTATCACAGGTGGGAAGACAGAGGGGGGGAAGGGAGGAGGCGTTTATCTCTCCCACGCCTCACACTCCATCCACAGAGATAAGCCCTCTCAGTGTAATGATTTAAAGCACTATTATTCATCGACTGCACATGGACACATGTGGGAAGGCTACAGATGCACCATGGGCATGTCTTTTTTTTTGTTTATTTTTTTAATGTCAACTGTTTTGTTCACTACTTAGAAACAGCTGTCTCATCTAACCAGGGAAAACGGACACTAAAATTCCCACAATCTTATCTTCTCATCAGGGATTGTATGACTGCAGTGCCTTTAATCCCTCTAGCTAATAAAAAGCTCGTATTTGTTTTCATTAAGATCTAAATTCTAAATTATTAACAGAGTTTATATTTGAATATTGAATTAGTAATAATTATTTATAACTAATATTGGATTAGCGAATAGCGAAAATGTTATTAACTAGAATCAAGGACATTGAATTAAATTAATTTAAATTAATGAAATCCATTTATTCAATTTTTTTGTCTACAATTTTGTGAAACAGGTTTGTAGTTTTAAAGTAACCTTGTCATTCAAAATCACAATAATAACTAAGAAAAACAGGAAAAAAATAAGAACGAAAACAGGAAATTTCTATAATAACTGCTGACACTGACTTCGGGAATATTCCATGTGTTTCACAGGTATGAATGCATTCAGGGAACCCGGGTTGAGTGAATCGAATGTGACAGGAAAATATAAATATTTTCATAATTCGTACTGAATTGGTGGGAAATAATCTTATTCACAAAATAACCTGATTTTTTGAAGTGATTTATATTTTACCTTGATTATATTCCAAGGTAAAGTAGCTCTAATGAGTCTGAACAAGCAGAAATGGTGTTTTCTTAGTGTTGTATATAAAAGTGTTTATAAAAAAAGAAGTTTTTATCATTATTGTTTAAAAAAAATGCAGTAGATTGCTGTGAAGGACATCTTATATATATTTAAAATGTGTTTATGTTTACGTACATCTTTAGAAATGTAAGCGTGAAATAAACAGCACTGCGATCACGGGATCATTCATTAGCGACCGAACGTAAATAAAAAACGATGTCACGTGAAAGGGAAATTACCTTGTAGTTTGATATGTTTTAAAAAGCGAGCATTTTTAAGGTTTCCATTGCTAATTCATCCCATGATTCTAAAGACCTTAATTGTATTTACGGATTTTTAGTCAAAACTAAATCCGTACACTGGTGTATCGACGTATCAGACTATATAGAAATGAATTAAATTTTCAGTCTGAGTCAAGACACTTTTGGCTTTTAGAGTGAGACGTTATTCCCTCTGTTGGGATAACCTTACACAGGATTTTAGTGGTTGGACATCGCAAATGCTTATGGACGAGCACAGATAGCAGAAATAGACGTGACACCACCATTTACTTTGAAGATACAAACATTTGTGTTGGAAAAAAACAAACCGTTTTTAATTTTTTGGAACTTTTCTATGAATATATTACCCCTAGTAGGCTAGGTGAAAACAGAAATACTTACAAAAACCTATAAATCCTTAAAGCCCTGAGGGTCTTCTTTCATCTAAGCCATTAAGCGCTACTGTGAAGTGTGACATGTTGAAGAAATTCAATGTTGGCACAACAAAACAGGTGCAAATTTTAATTTTTTAACCTCTGGGAAAACAAACAAACAAGGACCAAAAAAAAGGTCAGATGTACATTTTGAACAGAACCTAAAGGCTTTATATTAATCGCAGTGGGCCGGAAAACTTGTTGATGCCATCTCAGCATCAGCTGAAGAGAAAACCCGAAATGGAGATAATAACCATAACGTAGCCACATATGATGATCATTCTGTTCGTACAGCTATTAGAGAGTCTCGTTTCAATCCAAATGCAGGATGCTGAATGGGCCCATGAGGAGTGCAGCGTGTGCCAGCAGTACACCAGTGCCAAGCGTAGCATGTGATTGGAGGGCCACAGGTGTTCTGTTCACATTCCCATCATTAAGCAGGAGCCCGGCACCAATAGCCAATCAGGGCCCAGCTGTCAAAACACATTATGTGTGTGACTTCCACACCGTCTCCGCTTTCCATAAAGCGCACGGTAATTACTCAGGTGGACAATAAACACTGCCCGTTGCTCAGATAAAAAAAAGGCCATATAAGTCTAGAGTGTGTAAATATCTCAGTATATCCCTCATCCTGAGTTTTCTCAAACTTACAGTCTACCTGACCCATAACCTCCCTCTCCAATCTTCTGCTTATGCTTAAACATGTCATATGGAATTAACTGTACTCATTGTACATGTCCCTGAATTATTGATATGTGCTGAATAAATAAAACATTTTACTATTACTGTAACCTTAATCTTAATGCCTCATCTTTTATTGTGTTATGTTCTGTGTGTGTTTCTACCCGTCTTTGATATGCAGGTTAAACAGACAATTAATCTTTATTTTATTTTATTTTATTTTATTTTATTTTATTTTATTTTATTTTATTTTATTTTATTTTATTTTATTTTATTTTAACCAGACTTGTGACTGGTGTAAGGACTGAATAATCAAGTGTATTTGTTTGTGGGTGTGTAATTTGCATATAATAATAATAATAATAATAATAATAATAATAATAATAATAATAATAATAATATATTTATTTTATTTTATATAATATTTTAATAACTATATTATATTATGTTTTATTATTTATTATTTTTAATATAATGCTATAAATAGATTTGCATTCATATTTTTATGTTATGCAAAAGATCTTTGTGCCAATAATACCTAAATTATTAAATAACAACCTCTTCCAGTGTGGGCGTCATCACAAACTTCTCTTTTTAAGGTTAACTAAGGTTTTGCTTTTACAGTAAACTTCATTTGGACTTACTGTACATCTCTGTGGTCAACATCTTTGGTTTTTAAATCAGCTCTGTGACCAACCTTGACTTGTTTCTTTCGTGTTTCATTATAATTCACTATCTACAAACGCTGAAATTCTAAGCTTTGGCAGATAATGGAGCCAAGCACCTACACTTTCATGCTGGAAAACTCATTTGTAGTTCTATTTCATTTTTACAATGGGACATTTTGACATTTTTCAATGGCTTCATGCTGCACTCCCTCTTACACTGTTGGGGTGTGAACTTGTTAATAGTATCTCAGATCAGCAACGGAACAGAATAATAGAAATAACAGAAATAACAGGGTCACGAATATTGATCTCTCAGAATAGCTATTAAATATGAAAGCCAGATACGGGGGTAGATTTAGGAATGGATGATAGATCAAGATTCAGTTAGTATGACTTATCCAAAATATATTGAGCAACATACAAGCTCGTTTAAATCCGATTACATCATGTTAAATGTTGATGGTTACATTGTTTGTGCCTTTCCATAATGAGTTCATTTAATTAGTTTATAAAGCATTTCTCATCAACAACTTCGTCTGGCGTTTGTTTACATAATTAGGCTGCAACGTCTATTAAGGGAATTCAATTTAAACCTGAGGCTATAGTTAGCTATAATGGACAGCAAACCTATAGCTAAGCTACAAGTGTAGCAAACTCGTGAGCTGAAATTTCCTAACAATAATGATTATGTAAGAGAGCAAGTAAAAAAATTAGCAAGCTAAAGACTGCTAGCAAATACTAGTAGCTACATAGCTGACACTAGCTACACTGCTACACTTGTTAGCTAGTAAACATTAGCAAATATACTAGTATTTCCTCTCGTTTAATCTTACCAGTACATTTCCGGAAGTGACTTAATAGAAACCAGGTCTGATGGAAAAGATGAAGGAGCTTCAGTCTGAGTTTAGTTCAGTGATTGTCGCTAACTGCAAAAAATGTTATGCCTTAACTGTAAAATACATTAAAAGGTGCTCTGGTTTAGGTGTATAAATAGTTTAATATCTCAATATTGGTTTAATATCTCAACATTGTGTTATGAGAAGATGGCCCTCACAGAAAGTTTGACCAACCTCACCTGCTCCCACAGGTTCTCATATTTGTTCCTGCCAGCATTTTATTAATCCACTATATTTTCCAAACTAATAACAAATAACACGTTTAACTGACTCTGATCCACTTGTAATACCAGGTACAAGCTATTCCCTGTATCTTGGTCGTGATGTACTAACAATGTAGATAATAATAATAATAATAATAATAATAATAATAATAATAATGTAGTGAAGATCAGAGTAATATTAGAAAATGAGAAAACAAGACAGAAAAATATATTAACCGAGAGAGAAAAAGAGACATAGCATAGCATAGCCTATATATACTTATTCATTTATGGTATATATATATATATATATATATATATATATATATATACATGATATACTACATATATTTTATTAGATGTAGAAATATATTACTTTAGTGCAATGAAAGAAAGAATGAGAGAATTGAGAGAATTGAGAGAATGCTCATGCTGTACAGCCTTTGTGTGTTTGTGTGCTTTTTAAAGGGTTGTTTGGGAGTCAAATGCAAATATAAGAGAGGCTGCTGTCTCTGATGGTGGGGATGAGACACCTGTACAAACTGCCATGTCACTGATGCAGAGTGTTGACCAGAGCCACACACACACACACACACACACACACACTGCATGGAAAGACAGAGCAGTCCCCATGCAACCTTTTACTAAATGAACTCTTATACACAAAACATGAGCATGAACTCTCGGGGGGGGAGAAAACAACGTCTAGAAAGCTCTAAGGGTTTTTAAGGGAACTTACGGGGTTCTGTGTAGGAACTTTATAGGATTCACATCAAATTGAACTGCTATGCACCCTCAAAAAGAGTTTCTTGCATAAGTATTCACCCCCTTTCTACTCTTTGCATGGAAAACAATCTGGAACAGACGGAGATTTAGGATTTTATGTCATAAAGCTACACAGAGTTCCCCCATAATATTTACAAATTAAAATAGTAAATAAGTATTTACCTCTGTTCCTGTGCAACCAGTTGCCATTAGATCGAAGCTGGTTTCTTGGTTGCTGCTCTGAGTAATGCCAGTCTTTAAGGCAGTAGACCTTTGGTACATAGCGTCCTCTAGGCAGAAGCTGTTATTTATTTTTTCTCTACACTTCAATATTGTGGAATTGTGTAGATTTATGACATATGAACCCAATTCAATTAACTTCCAGGTTGTAAAACTAGAAAATGTGGAAAAGCTGAAAGGGGGCGAATGCTTATGCTTAACTAAAGCGTTTCTTGAAGCACTTCAAGAAAAGGTATTTGTTGTTTTGTCTTTATTCCAAGAGAGTATGTCATTGTTTTGAGTTTTCTCATTTTTCTTATTAGTTATCTCATTATCTCATTTTTGAGTTAGATCACTATTTCAATATAGTATTTGATTCTTTCAAGTTATTTCTTTATTTCAAGATAGTATGTCATTATTATTAGTTATCTCATTATTCAAGATAATATTGAAATATTTCTAATTATCTCATTATTTAAGATAATATTTAATTATATCTAATTATTGAAGATCATTTTTGTTAGATCATTATTTCAAGATGGTATTTGATTTTTTTTTAGTTAATTCTTTATTTCAAGAGAGTATGTAATTTTTTTAGTTATCTCAATTTTTTTTATTTGTTATCTCATTATCTCATTTTTGAGTTAGTTCATTATTTCGATATGAAATTTAATTCTTTCAAGTTATCTCTTTATTTTAAGAAAGTGTTTCTTTATTTTGAGTTATCTCATTATTCAAGATATTTTTTTTAAGTTAATATAATATAGTACTATAATAAGTAATATAAAAGCACCCTTTTTCTTTGAGTGTGTAATTGTTTGTGGAGTTTGACATCCTGATGTTTGAGTTGATTGACACCAGGCATTTGACATTTCCTCCCAAGACATTGCAGAGCCTATATGTTTTAAAAAAAATCATCAAAAGAATAGTTTTCATTCTAAATGACAAAGAGCAAATGTTGTACTAGCCAAGGTCATGGCAATATGACTACCGGCGTAGCTCCAACTATTTTATCCTTTCAAACCTGCAGCCTTCTTTACATGATCCCAATGAAAGGGCCTTCTCATACAGCTAGCCTCTTGGCATTACTACCGTGACCCACATCTAGAATGACCACTGAGAAGAAAAGAGCGGCAGAAATCGGAGGATAAAAAGTGGCCCTTTCATTCTTTGAATGTCCTTGAGAGAATATCTCTCCCTTTTGACCCCTGGTGACCCTTCAGACTCGCTGGACTCTGGCAAGGACAGTGGTCGTCTATGTGAGCGCGACGGCCGCTCCCTCTCTTTCGAACGCCTCAAGGGGACGGCTATGGAGCTCATAGAATCTGAGGAGCGGCAGCAGACGTGTTTAGCACCATCAATTACATCCTCGGGCTTTCGTCATGGGGTAGCAGCCCATTTCATGATGGAGGTCGTTCTCATGCCCCTCTTTTTTTTTTTTGTCTGTCTTTCCCCTGGGACCACACAGGGATGTAGCTGTAAATGGGAAAGAGACAGCCTCCCCCATTCTCCAGGTGGAATAGGGACCTGTGACTTGAGGGCAAGAAGAGGAAAGAGACAGAAAGGGTGTAGAGCTGTGTGTTGTGTTCCCAGGCTTGTTTCTATGACTTGTTTCTTGTGTGTGTGTGTGTTTAGAAGGAGTTAGAGACACAGAGAGATAGAGAGATAGAAAGAGACAGACATGAAGGACGTGATGGGATGCTAGGCTTAGAGTCTTGATAGCTTTCAACCTCTTCATCTGTCTCTGTCCTTCAGCACTGTTGCCAAAAGCTATAATATGATATGTCAGGTCTGAAAGGTCAAAATGACAGAAACTCAGAGACTGTTATGAGACATTCAGTGAACTGCTGATCTTACTGCATGATTGTGATCAATGATTGCCAGCACAAAAAAAAAAATATTTTATGATTCAGAAACCCTGAACTGGAAAAAAAATTGCTATGGCTTTATTTAGTCTAATTAATATAAGATCAGTATGTTATGGATGTAATAAATATAGATATGAAGCTAGTGGGTGCAAGTGTTGAGGATGCAGAAGATAGGGATGACCCCTGAATGGGTAAGATGAAAGAAGAAGAAGAAGAAGAAGAAGAAGAAGAAGAAGAAGAAGAAGAAGAAGAAGAAGAATATAAGATCACTATGTTAATTTATTAGCTTATTGTTTTGGCTCATAGTTTCAATATATTGATTATTTATCTCATAAATTCAAGATATTAAGTGGATGTTTTGAAAGATTCATTCAAAGTATGTCATTCTTCTTCTTCTATGATCCCACATGGATACCTTAAAGATCTGCACAGTTTATGTCCAAATTGCAGCCTTGCTTTAGTGGATAATCTCACCTGGATACTGTAGACTTGTACCTAATAACTGCTTCTGCAATCCTAATGACTGTCCCGTGTTCATCCTCCGACTCATTTTCACAATTGAACATCACACTTTTGTGTAAATACTAGTTTGTTTGTCTTTACTTTTTACACACTTGTACACTGTAAGGATTTATAATCCTGTTATCTGGGGTCACCTTGCTGAGTCTGGTTCCTCTCCAAGGTTTCTTCCTCATGTCATCTCAGGCAGTTTTTCTTTGTCACTGTTGATCTGGCTTGTTCAGAAATCAGAAATCAACACCTGGTTTTCTGTATCACTTTCGTGGGCATTTCTAATAAATAAATAAATAAATAAATAAGCGAATAAATAAAAGTAGATCTGCCATTGATTTCACCTATTTCTGAGAAGTGTTTTTAGATTACATTTTACAACAGAAAAAGCTATCGAAACACTATATTAAAGAGAGAAAACATTAAGCTTTGTTGAGGGGGTGCGATTCATGTGCTCATGTGCCTTTTCCCATCAATCAGCTTGCATTTTAGTGCAAGACCAGAAAGCTATTAAACACAGTGCTTTTTAAGTAGAGTACAGAGTGTCTGAGCGTTAATTTCCAATCAAAGCTAAAAAAAATACTGATTTGACTGCAAAACACATTGCATATTCCCACTAATATATATATATATATATATATTTTTTTTTTTTTATGTGTAATGATCCAGGAAAAGTTCAATACACACTTGTTAATGTCAGAAAATAGTGGAAAATTAAATCTGCCCTTATAACAATATATTCCCAGACTGGCTTATCCAACCCTGCTAGATTTTGTCAGCTACACTTTTCCCCTGGAAACTCCCTGCATATTTTAATCACCTTCGGGTGGAGTGTGTACGCAGGACTGTGTCTTCTCTTCCATAGCATTAACTCCTGTTTTGACAGTACAAGGTCGAGTCTAGTGTTCTGGGGATCTTCAGACCTTCAGATAGTACAGGATGCAAAAAATCCTGCAAGAGTCTCTTCATTAAGAACTACATACCAGTCAGATGCTGGATATAAAAAGGGATATAGTTTCTCTCTTTATGGTTTAGAATGTTAACGAAGTCATTACCGGTATAACAAATAACACTTACAGTAAGCAAGAAAAGTGTGCAATTAAAATGATCTAATATTTCCCAGTCTTAACACTACTGCTAACATCCACATCCACAGCTTCATTAGAAAGCTTCAGTCATGAATATATATATATATTTTTTAATTGCCAACTACAAAGACTTTTCCAGTTTCTCTTAATGATATAAAGTTGCAATAGTTTTATAAATAACCTTAAAAGAGAGGGGGAAAGTAAGGGAGCAGCTGCTATAACATAAGTGATAACTTGAACCAACATTAAATATACATACTCCATAAAATTCCCTGGCAAATTGATGTGGTTTAAGATGAATAAAACCCTTCAAAGGTGCGCAATTACAGGAAAATAATCAACTTCGGAATGTTATATAACTTATAAAAGCTATTTTGCTTTTTATTTTGTTTAATAAATAACCCTATTCATGGGTCTATACATCCTTTTTAAGCCTTTAACAAAATATCCTAAAACCTAAAAACGTGTGTGTGTGTGTGTGTGTGTGTATGTGTGTGTGTGTGTGTGTGTTCAGTCTAGTACATTTGAACATTTATACTGCCTTTTGTGCGTTTTCTCACATCAGGCCTCTAAAATATCTCATGCAAGCTCTATTGGAAAGGTTTGTTTTCCGAGGGAATAATGATGGTGATTTATACTAATGATTTAATATGTTTATTCAACACTCGCTGACCATGTGTGACCGTTTGAGTTCAGTTCATTTTATCATTTTAGAGGAAGATTTCTAAAACGGGGAAAAAAAATTATGATTTGAGGCAGGTTTAGACCATATAATCTTAATTAGTAATTAGCAAATAAAATGATGTATTTTGGACTAAAATTGCGGTGCAGAAATAAAATATGGCAGACAGTAGCCTGTTAGAGACAGAGAGTGATCTGTGTGTGTGTGTGTGTGTTTCCTGGTCTGGACAGGAACTGGCGCTGTGCCATTATCTGGCAGCCAGCAGGCCCAGGTGCACTGAGCCCAGGTGTGTGCCTATGAATAACACAATGAGCTAGTGCAAACACACACACACACAGAGAGAGAGAGAGGGAAAGAGAGAGAGAGACTATGAGAACAAATGCAAATGCACCGGGCCTGGTGTCATGGCTCACCTGTTGAACACCTGCAATATTCAGTGCAGCACAAAAGCACGCTGCACAGCCACTTATCACATTTTAAGGACGCCGAGCTCTTTGTTCTTTCTCCGACCCTGTTTACATCCTGCTTTGCATTCAAGGATGATTTCTTATTAATCCTGTCTCCCTGTGTCCTTTGCATTACACATTCTGTCTCTGTTTCACCTTCGGCCAAAAAAACACACTCACACACAACGGGGATTGGATTAGGGAGGCAATCAAAGTGTATAGAGCGAAATCCTTTAAGTCAGCTATTACAACACACCTCACAGAGCGCAGAGGTACTCTAATCCACACACACACATACATACACACACACACACACACACACGCCAATCTCACTGATACATTCAGGGCATATTCAAACCTGCTACATTTTGATTCTGGCTATGAACTAGGCCTTAATATTCTATACGATTCCTCATGGCTGCTTCACATGTTGATGAGCACGAATCCGATATTTCATTTTAGATTTCATTCTCTTCTCCTTCATCCTTTTACCCTCAAGTTCTGTTCGCTACTCTGCAAGAGATGCCTCATTAACCCAGGGCAGTACTATTGTTCCTTTCAGTCTAAAACCTCTAATAAATCTCCTTTTCATAGCTGTTTACAGGAAAATAAGTCCCTTCGTCCTCGTATACTACACCAAATTGCTCTGAATTTTACATTATATTCATGTGATGTTGTGGATAATGCTAGAAAACCTATAAATTACTAAATGATAATAATATGTTTTATCTATTTAGCGCCTTTCCACAGTTCAAGGACACTTAAAATTCCAAGCGTAGTTCACTAATAAGAAAACTAATAAACAACAATAAACCAAAGGCTAGTTATTTTAGGAGAAGACTCTCCTATTACATTACTGACACTGGAGACTCCTTCCTTAAATATTACATAAACATTTCCATGCAGAAAATATCAGTGATTATATTTATTTCCCTTGTTAAATAAAAACACATTTCATTTGTATGTTCATTATTATCCTTAGACTATACAGTATATATGAAGCGTCCATCATATACAAGTCCCTGTTACCATAGAAACGTAACTTACAATCACTTTAATATATTATTATTTGAATTCATTCGTACTGTAATTAAAAAAAAAAGAAGAATCACCAGCTTCTGACCAATCAGATTCAAGAATTTGGTCTCTATATATTATATTATATTTATAGGATTAACCCAAGAAGCTTTGAGATGGTAAGTGTGTATGTGTGTGGGGCATATATAAGGCATAGGGGTCATATGACACGGACTACAATGGTATTTCCTTTTGTAAGACATTTAACGCATGAGTTTTCATTATTTTTGCAATTCATTACAGACCTATGGGTATGCAAAGTCTTTGTAAACTAGAACAAAACAGCATTATGTTGAGTTAAGTAGTCTTTCTATAGCAGCTTTTCAACTCTACATGATTCGGATCTCGCCTGCGAAGCATATATTTTACGGACATGTGGAAATGAAAGTCGTATTTACGTGCATGTGTCGATTGTTGTGTTGAGAACCTTGAACCTTGACACCATTTTTCTATCATTACTAATGGTGTATATGATGTGTGGGCGCTTTGATATGCAAATGCTCGCTAGGCAGCCAGACAGATTGGCATGTCACTCATAATAAACTTCTATACATGGAAAAAAATAAAGAGAGAGAAAAGTGAGGAGATAAAAAAAAAAAAGGCAGGAAATAAAGCCAAAACTCTGCGGTAAAAAGGAATGAATCACCGGTTAAGCTAAGCTAACAGTTTAATGAATAGGTCGTACATTTTTACTGAGATGTATATTATAAATACGGGTGGTTTTATGTGATTCGCATTGCATATATAATAGAAAGAAAAGCAGGAAGAGACATAGAGCGAGGGGGCGGGGGGATGTCTCACCTGTCAGCTAGTCAGGCAGGTGCGTTTCCATTTGTTTAATTGTTTGAGCTTGAGATTTTAGAATTTATCAAAAAATTATGAAAAATATGACCAATATTAGCAATACGAAGTGTATGGAAACTGTATGGCTGCTTACAAAGAACTGACCCAAGCCAAGCACTCCATGTCAAGGCTCCTCACAGGAAGTCGTGCCACCAAGCTTGGGCTAAAAATAGAACAGACCACCCACGCCACTAATCTGTCGTAAAAGTCGAAAACTTGCTTCGCTTGGCTTTCCACTGACTCAAACAGGTTTTGAACATCTCCTGGATGTGCACATAACTTAGCCGGTGTTCGGTTCGGTTCGGTTCATTTGTATGCTGAAAATACTTCGTATGCCGATGCAAATTTCTTGCAAAATTTCAATCCTTAATGTGAAAATTCTAAAAAATAAGGGAGGACCAAAGTTCCACTGTATATCAATGTAACAGCACATCCAAAAGAGGTTTATTAGATTGTTATTTGTCCCATATACATTACTACACAGTGAAATTCTTTCTTCACATATCCCATCCTTGGGGGTTGTGGTCAGAGCTCAGGGTCAGCCATGATGCAGTGTCCTTGGAGCAGCGTGGGTTGGGGCCTTGCTCAAGGGCCCAGTAGTGGCAGCTTGGCGGTGCGAACCCTGATCCTCCGTTCAACAACCCAGAGCTTTAAACACAGCCCCATTTCAGATATTACTCTTATATCTGAATAAAAACATTTTTAGTATAATATCATTCATATCTTATTATTAATATTTGAATGATATACAGTACTTAACCTGTAGCAACAGTTTGCTGTACATTTTCTAAACAGATGACAGGCCAAGACAGAAGGCCGCTTTGGCACTAATGCAAATAAGGAGCCAAGAGTGGAAATATTTAGGATTTTGAAATTGGCAGTCATTCCTGTAAAGTCTGTTCTGGAGAGGTTCATGATGTGAAGTAATTTGTCATTTGCGCTTAAGTGTTTTAGGTTTCGATTTGATGCATTTTTACCCTACAGAAATGCTCTTACACCAGATACTCAAGTACATAGTGTATAATCTAAAAAATAGTGTTTTCTTCAATAAATATATTGCCCCCAGTAGGCTAAAAAGAAATATACTTACAAAAGTAGATATTCTTAAAGCTCTGATTGTCTACTTTCATATGAGCCATTAAACAGCACTGTGGTGTTAAACATGGACACAACCGAAACAGAGGCATATTCTACTGGTAAAAAAATCTCTGTTTTGTGATTAATGGAACAGTACAAATGATAGAAAATTCTGCTCAAGCATCTTGATTATACAGCTACTGAGCGCAGCAGGTTTATGTTAAGATTGTGTACGTATACATTACGGAATTACGGAAACTTTCTTGTTTGTTGATATATCTCATTTTATTTTTGTTTAAGATAACTTGCTTTAAACGACAAATAACTCACTCTTGATTTCTGCCAACATTTAATGCACTCGGTTATTTATAATATTCGAGGGTAATCATGATGAACAACTGTGGTATCAGTTACACGTATCCATAGCGCACACACAGACACACACTCGCCCACACACACACAAGCTGTCGCTCGAGTAAATTTGATCTCCTGTTCGGAAGTCACGTTAATTTACGTTCTGCAGTCATCCAGTTAAAGTGACGGCAAAAACATATCATATGGCGATCAACAACAGCAGCTATTCGAGAAGAAGGTTTTCAGATTTTGCACATATTTCCACTAAGTGGGGACATGAGCGATAAAAATTCGTGACATATACAGTAAATGCCGGAAGGTGACGGATATTTATTGAACCATACATTTTTACATTTAAGAGATGGTCGTTGGTTTTCGTTGGTGTTCCAATCCACACCAACGTCATGCCTTAAGATCATCAGTGATGAAGGACTAATACAGTTTTCCTTATATTTGTGAAGCAAATTCTTATCAAACTCCCTGACTTAAGAAAAAATGAGCACTCGTTTATGATGTCAAAAACAACAACAACATATAGAGAATTGGCCTAATTGAGTCAGAAGCTCAGGTTTCTCATTAGGGGGCAATTAACCCTGTGTGGGGAAAAAAGCATACATGTCATTTGTTAATGTAAATATGGTGTTACAATGGGGTGTTAGCAGGATAATTCATAAATAAATCCCCCAACTCACACACACACACATACACAATCACACGCAAAAGGGGTCTGGGGAAATTAGGGGAATGTGGTAGCTCAGCGGTTAAGGTGTTGGACTAGGGATCGGAAGGTTGTGAGTTAAAATCTCAGGACCACCAAGTTGCTACTGCTGGGCCCTTGAGCAAGACCCTTAACACTTAACTCCTCAGTTGTATAAAATGTAAGTCGCTGTGGATAAGGGCATCTGGCAAAATGGCAGAAATGAAATGAAACCTGTCAGGGTTCAAGAAAAGCAAAAAGAAAAATACATCTGACAAAAAAACATTACTCCACAATCTATTTAAACAGAAACAGCCTTTATTTGTCACATATACATTACAGCACAGTGAAATTCTTTCTTCGCATATCCCATCCTTGGAGGTTGGGGTCAGAGCGCAGGGTCAGCCATGATACGGCGCCCCTGGAGCAGAGAGGGTTAAGGGCCTTGCTCAAGGGCCCAACAGTGGCAACTCGGCAGTGCTGGGGCTTGAACCCCTGATCTTCCGGTCAACAACCCAGAGCCTTAACCACTTGAGCCACCACTGCCCCACACACATCAATTTGATCATTTTCCAAAATGACAATGAAATGTTTGCATAAAGATGTCTAAGCCTTGCTTGCTTGCGTGATGTCACATTCTGACCACATCAGGGTCCACTGCATTCAGGTACTAACAGAAACCTGAAGCTATAGTAAGTGGACAGTTTGGAAAAACATCACCTGTTGTGATCCATCTTAATTTCTGCTTTAACCTGCAGGTGGTAGAGGTAGAATTTTGGCATAAACAAAATGAATCTTTGGACCCTTCCTGCCACAGGTCAAGCCTTCCGGCTGGTGAGGGTGGTGTAATTGTGTGGGAAATGTTTTCCTGGCATGCATTTTACCCATTAATATCAATCAGGCACCTTTTTTATCTGAGTACTATTTCTGAAGCACAACTCATCGAACTGATTCCATGAACCTCCAGTGGAGGTTCTTCACCGGCGTCTACAGTCACCGGATCTGAACCTAATCGAGCCCTGACGGGATGTAGAATAAGGGCAGTGGCAAATATGTCAAGTTATCACAATTCTCACAGAGTCCATGGCTTGAGGAATTGAGACTGAAAGCAAAACAAGGTCCTAGCCAGTAATTTATGTGGTTTTCCCATTAAAGTCATCAATGAGTTAATTTGTGAGACTTTCTCAAACATCTGTTTAATCATCTGTTTAAAGTTTCTGATAAATGTTTAATTCAAACCTTACTTACTGTGGATTACTGTGAAGCCTAAATGCTGTGTGTTTTCCTTCCACTGCAAATATCTCCCATTTGCACCAGTTCTACGCCATGATTATGATTCATTACAAGACAAACACAGGATTTATTTTATATATTTATTTATTTAATTTTGGGGAGGCGTAGTCCTGTAGATGTTTGTGGGAAGGAGGTAGCCCCAACCAGCTGTAATTACTCTGCTTGACATACTTCACATGACTAATGAGACAATCGCAGGCCACCACAACCAGTCCATTTATCATCCCGGCGCTCGTTTGCTGCAGATCACGTCTCTTAGCAGTGCAGCTAAGGTCAAGTTAAACAGCGCCTTGGTAGCGGCTGATTAATTCCAACGTAAAGACGCAGGGATAAAATCTAATAGATCATTTCTAATTAGCCGGGATCTATGGCTGCCAAAATGACAGAAGCTCCAGTGTTAATTGACGTCCGTGGTAAAGACGATGTGCAGCGTATTAAAAACGTATTGGACTGCACTAAAGGCTAAAGGCTAAAGGCTAAAGGGGGTCGTGCTAGAGAAAAATAAATGGGGCGAATCCGATTGAGGAAAGTCAACCGATTATATTAACTAGACTAATACAAATGGAGATAATGCATTTACATGATGTTTTTACATTATGTGTGTGGCAGCCTGGGAAAAACCCTCACATGGTGAAATCTTCTCTTATACAGTGTTCTGAATTCCCGGATCTGGAATTTCGGATCTCTCTCTCTCTCTCTCTATGCACCAATATCCAGTGGCATGTCCTGAACTGAAACATATTTGAATGCAAGACAAATGCTCTTCGAACTCTTCTTCTTCTTCTATTTTTTCTTATTATTATTATTACTACGACTATTACTACTACTACTACTACTAATAATATTAACAGTAGTAGTACTTCCACAGTGGTTTGTGCAAGCTTGCCTGGTGCAGATATTCAGGTCTACACTCAACATGAAACGTGGCACATGTCCAGCATGACCAACTCATATGCCATTTCAGACACTCAACAAGTCAACAGCACATTAATATTCATGGCACAAGTCAAGACCATTGTGAACATAAAGCTCCAGTGACCCTGTGACAATGGTGACGCATTCATAAATGCATGGGCTTGGCTATAGAAGCGATTATGAATGGCGTGCCGCTTTCCTCCACTAAGTCCGGCTCCCACTGCTGCTCTCTGTTTGCCACCTGTTGCTTCTAATGAGTGTGTGAATTTGAATCGTGCCCAGCTGCAGCGCGGGGTTCGTGAACTAACACGGCCCCACTGGCTTGAATTGACATCAGTGGCACCGGGCACAGGCAGGGCACGCTCCGGCGCTTTAGATGCCAGCGGCATTAACACCCTTCCAGCACAGACAGGCCCTCAACCAGCCAACACGGGCAAAGGTGGCATCCTGGGAGAGCTAACAACGTGAGTTGCCATGGTAGCAGCTGAGGCTCTCGATTCACACACACACAAATACACTTGTTATAAAGGTACACAAAAAGCTCTATAACTCAAGTTTGCACTAACAATGTCAGTCATCAGTTAATAAAAACGAATACAACAATGATCCCACCGCTGTTTTTTTGCCAATTCTAGTAATATTTCCTTACAATCAGGTAAAAAATGTTTGTATTTACTTTATAAACTTGGCAAGAGACCATATTAGATCAATACAAGCCAGATTAACCAACAGGTGTTTTAATTGTTATGTTTTTTGTCACACTGTGAACATTTGATCAAGTTGTTGGATAAGCGCCATAAACCGAATAGACTCTTGTTTGTAAACTGTATAAATACCAGCTGTTAAATTCTCCACGACACACACACACACACACTCCGAGGCTGTGGAGACTTCAGCGGATGATGTTGTAATGTTTGAATGCTAATATTTGAAATTTAGCCAAAAACTTCACTGAATTAATCGTATTCAGTTAGAGCGAACCGGGGGCAACAGCAACACTGAGGCTTCTGCTTGTCAAACGACTGACATTTACCTCAGGAAATAAGACTCGATCGATTGATCTGAATGATGCTGGTGATTCAAATAATTACCCGTTTTCCAATTTTTCCCCGAATTGTCATATTTGGCCTTTTCATATTTATTTTTTCCTGATCAAATTAAATAAATAATTAGCAGTTGCTAAATATACAATTCGCACACTGCTTTGACTTAATTAGGATGGTTCTCTACACAATGTTGTCACTACCTCCTTTGGTAATTAACACACTTTTCTGACAGGTTGTTTATTTTCAGGAAAAATGTGACAGAACAAACACTGAATTCTGTAAACTCCTTCAAACCTACTGTATGCTGAGTAATTAGAAGCAAGTTATGAGTCACAGGTTCTTGCTGTTTGCTAGTAACCGCTATAAACAAGCTAACTATGAACTGGAATTATATATCAGCTGTATATATAAAAATATATGTGTATGGTTTCTTAGTCGAGGTATCTAGTACTGAAATATCAGGTAAAACTGGTGAGAATGTTGACGTGGTGTTAAAATAAATGTGGGATGGTGTTATTAGCTATGACTTAGCACTCTGTTGTCTAGCTAGCTAAGCAAGTAGTGTTTTCACTAAGCTGCTTGTTCCTTAGAAAATCTAATAAAGCAAAGTAAAGGGAACTCTTTCTTTATGTAGTTGACCCTTTATAATTGAGACTAACATAAATCAGTAGTTGATTGAACAGATTCTTGCTCAAGGACCCAATATTGATCGACTGGGATTTGACCTAACATCAATACTGGTAATCTGATACCTTTAACTACTGAACATTCACTGTTTATATGCGAAAAAATGTGTCTACCCCACAAAAACATTGAAAAGATATTTACAGTAATAAAAATAACTGGAATAAGAGTAAGTGTCTTATTTAGTGAAACTTTTAGATATAAATATACAATAAAATCTTTATTTGGAATTTTTATATTGTTGTAAACTGTTTTATGACATTGATAAAAATATATATTTTCACACGTGATCATAATTTATAATACAAGTCGGACCAGGCGATTTATCCCACACGTCACTTGTAGTTAGTTTCTTATGGGTTTCTTGTCTAGTTTCCACTAAACGCTTTCTACACATCAATTTTGTTTCAGATGTACTTAAGCTGGATTTACATGTTACTTGTTCAGCTTTGCTCTGGCTTCACTGGCTGATTAAAAAAGCGAGTGTGGTAACTGTGGTAGCTGTTGTGAGCAGACTGACCAGAGGCAATGCTCCCAGCTACTGTACTTCCTCTTCTTTATAATGTCTCTATACACTATACTGACAAAAGATTTGGGACACTCCTCCAAATCATTAAAATCCCTTAGTTCCAGTGAAAGGAACTCTTATAAGACATTTTGGACAATTTCATGCTCCCAACTTTATGGGGACAGTTTGGTGATGGCCCCTAGGGGTGATTTTTTGACCATTCCTCTAGAAGCGTTTTTTTGAGGTCAGGCAGATACGTTGGGCGAGAAGGCCTGGCTCGCAGTCTCCGCTCTAATTCATCTCAAAGGTGCTCTATCAGGGTTGAGGTCAGGACTCCACACCAAACTTGCTCATCCACGTCTTTATGGACCTTGCTTTGTGCACTGGTGTGCAGTCATGTTGGAACAGGAAGGGGTCATCGCCAAACAAAGTTGGGAGCATGTCCAGAATGTCTTGGCATTAAGCATTAAGAGTTCCTTTCACTGGAACTAAGGGCCCGAGCTCAACCCCTGATTTGGAGGGGTGTCCCAAAACTTTTGGCAATATGGTCTATAATAATACATTTATTGAAGCCATGTTTATATTTTTTCTTCCACTCCAATCAGGAACTGAACAACGAGGGGGAAAATTGTTTGGCCTTTCCATAATTTGCAAAGAATTGAGAAGATCTAAGCTTCATAAGCAAGTGTTGCTCTGTTTCTGAATTCTCCATGTGGATATCACTTTTTTGTTAACTTTACAAATTTATATTATTAACTTTTAGTATTAAATATATGCAACATCTCCCACTATGCCACTTTGCGGTTTTAACTGTAGTATGGTCATTTCATTGTATATAAAATGTTTAAAGCACACCTTATGCACATGGTAATAAACTTGAACCTTGAAAATTTTTGGCTGCATTTGGCTTCGGATTACGAACGTAATGTAAGACAGCTAGCTTTTACCAGACAAATTCACAATTTCAGAAGAAGGAAGAAAGAGAATTATGGTACATCTGGAAATAATTTGTTTTATTTGTCATCCATCAAAATCCTTCAAAAACAAATAGAGTACAAAAACATTTTTCTTTCAATCGAACACCAACTGATGAAAACAGCAATCCTTCCTTTTAAAATGTCCTGAACACTAATCCTGAGCAAAAGAAGTTTCACACAGGCAATAACACCGTAAAGCAACTCAGACTCTGGACTAAAACGAGTCAGTTATTAATGTTTACATGAATAACATCCAAATTGTCAAGCTTGATATTTCCCACATGTGTACTTGCGAAGCAAGCAAGTTCTTAAGTAATGGAGGATTCACAGATTATTATTAGCAGAGAGCTCATGAAGATCTTTATGACAAAATGGTTTCTTTTATTGCTAGCGATTCATAGATGCTGATTATTTAAGGTTCTAATAAGCTGGGAAATGTCTTCATGATTCTTCATACTGTACACACTCAGTCAGCATTAATGCCTTTAATATCCTGAGCTGTGGGGGATGCTCCAGAAATCCCAGAAAATATCAAATCCAAAAAATAAAGCAGTGGAATAGAAAAAAAAAGCATTAAGCAAATAAAGACTTAATCGTGGTTGACTCCTAACAGCCACGTAGAGTAACCTGGATTTTGATTACCTACCCTCAATTAATTACCTGTTAATCCCTTAGGAAAGAATTAACATTGATAAAATGTGCAAAAGCGAATGTTCAGCATCTTCAAAGATCCAATCACCGGGTTCTTAGCAGGCATGAAGGGCACTCTGTCGGGGAGAAGAACACTTTCTGATTGTAACACAAGCCTCCAACCTCGCAGATTCCTTCCTCACCTCTCGACATCTTTAGTCCAGGTCCGTGTCCAGGTTCAGCTCGGAACTCAGGTTGAGGTAGAAGAAGGCGTAAACCCCCAGCAGGAAGACCAGCAAGGCCATGATCACCAAGATGGTGTCCTAAAACAAGGTACAATTCAAAATCCATACCAAAATCGGAACATTCTTTTTCAAGCAGATGAATACAAACGACTGAAATGACACAAACCACTCAGATTTGAACCGCAGCCAGTCACAGGTTGTTAGATATACATTCTAGACCGCAGCCGTGGAGGCCGTAAGTGCACTTAATGTGCTTTAAAATGTGCAGGTGTGTGTCATATGCCAAAAATAAATGCTTTTGTGCAAAGAGCTCTATCAACTTCCAGACCTCAAAACACCCTAGCAACGCCAGCGTGCTACCTTTATTCCAACGAAACACTCTCCAGACCGGGCTTGCAAAGCTTTTCAAACAAACAAAATTATTTTGATGAGGCAAAGTGCAGGAAAATTCAACCCGCAATGCTCTCATCACTGAAAACCGCGTAGACTTTACTGTTTATACTGGCAACTCTAAAAGCAAACATGACATGCATATATCAGCGCTGACATTCTGCAGTGTTCAAGCCCGGCACCACCATAACGTATTATTTAATCATTTATAAAATCTC